>NW_019416897.1:1685447-1729426 GCF_000390285.2 Anoplophora glabripennis | reverse complement strand
ATAAGATAAGCAAAAATAGCAAAGGGTTGTTCGTCTGTTATGTTTCCGAGATCAAAAGGTAATGTTTCGAGTACTGTTTCAAACTCTCTTCAATTGTAAAGTTTCGGCTATGTTTCACTAAATAAGTTTTCAAGTGCTACATTTCTGTAATGAAACAGAAACGTTTCTAGTTAATGTTTCAAATGTTTAGTAAAACATCTCATTTGCAACATTTCATTTACGTTTCGTGTTTAGTGGGATCTTTCTCTTATTGTTTGTATATTTATTATACAGGGTGCCCGGAAATTACGAGAAGAAAATTTAAGAGGTCACTCTTTTCACAAAAATAATTCTAGTTCCTTTTACTATTTCTATTACGAAATATTAATGGAATTACATAACCTCAAGGACAATCTTTTTAAAATTAATAGATTGCAACAACTTTGTCTAATTATGCACTTTTTTCAATTTTAATGGTAATAAAGCGTATCAACGAAAAAAAATTTCAAAATTCTAAAGCCCCAAAGGTGTTAAAATACCAATTTACTTATGTTTTTTTCAAAAAATTAAACAGTTGAAGATCATTAAAATATTGTTTGTGTTCTATATCGATAACATTATCTGTTTTAGAGACAAAACGCGATTAATATTGAGGAGCCTACAGCTAAAAAATGTAAAAAAAATAGTTTAGAGAGTTGCAGATATTAAAATCCACTAAATATCTTTAATTACAATTATTATTCATTAATAAATATTGTGAAAAATAATGATAATTTACCTGAATTTAAGCGAAAATTGTAAAGTATTATCCCAAAACTCTAAATGCTTTTTTTTGGAAACTCTAATTATTGTTACAGATTTGGAACAACATGACTTTTATGTAAGACTTAAGACATTTCAAGATTCTTAACTAGAAACTTTTTCATATTTTGAAATATGTAAATAAAAAAGGAATTAAAAAATCATTTTTAGGTTATGTATTAGTTAATACTCAAATTTTGAAAAAGTGTTATAGGCAATTGGACCCGCTGTTATTTCTACGAATTACGACACTATTTGCTTTTTTTACCTAGACATATCATTGAATCTTCTAAGGATGTTCTAAACATCGCGTTAAAAATTATGTTTCAAATTTACCTACATCTTAAAAAAGAGTGTGCCATACCGTAAGCATAATTGTTGGAAAAATATTATACTATTCGAATACGTTAATGTAACCAATTTGTATTAGAATATATATTCTTTTTCATAGATTTCTTGTGCAGGCTTTTCTCAGGATAAGGTATCTGGTAGCTATGTGCTCCTTTATTTAAATGCACCCTGTACAATATATTTTAGTGGCATCCTGCACAGAATCAAGTACCTACTAACAATTCGATACCTTAGTGTGCGAATTAATCATGATTAATCAGATTCACAAAATCCATTATTAGAACACTGCATGCGATTGAAAATTGTTTAAAACAATACCGCAAAGCGCATCAATGAATTAAAAGTCAGTTAAATCGTATCACAAACATACTACAGACATTGCAGGTTGATGAAGCTAAGTGCCGTGAGGTGTGGTTACCGGGAGGATGTTATCCACTTTCACTGAAAAAATTACTTTCTTTATCACCTGGCCGGATGAAATACAGATGAATATTTCAATATAAAATATGCCAACGTGGTGTTTTCTTAACTTGGTAGATTTCCATGGCGGTTTTTTAAGATTATACTTATTTCACAATTCATTGTTGTCGCATTTAATAAACAATGAGGAATGAATAGATGCTATTACTAAACTGTTAGTGCACTGTAATTATTTCTTTGTGTAGATAGATGTATCTACTATCATTAAAAGACAACGGAATATCATGAATAATAATATATAATTATTTTCAATGTAATAGAACTGGTAAAATATATTTTCGTTTGAAATTAAATCCTGTAATGTTGCTATTTGGAAAATCGTGAGGGGTACAAAAATTGACATAAATTGCTTAATTTAGCGTACAATAATTTTCCGGAGACGAATCGAAAATATTTTTTCCAGTTTTAGCCTCAATTTAAGAAATTCTATTGTCTCTTACGATTTCCGAGGTAATATTGTTGTCGCATTCAATTGGAAGCATCCTGCACAAGACAACATTAATATTGGATCAAAGACTTACCATTCAAGTAACCAAAAACGTCTCCATTTTCTGTTGGATATGAATAATGTTCTCCAAAAATAACACGACATTAATTGTCAATTTTATTAGTATTAATATTTTATTTCTTCATTTCAGAATTGTCTAATACTCCTGGCTGTGTTAGTCGTGAACTGTACTGCCAAAGAGGAAGACGACACCAACGAAGTGTCCGTAACTCCTCCATCCATAAATTTGAACGTAAACTTCAGAAAAGCCCTTCTAAAAGCCTTGATAGAATTAGAAAACGAGGATAACAACGACAATCCCGATGAGGATTCAGAGAAAATCGTGGAAAAGGCGTCTGCTTCTGCGTTGTCGGTGTTCACTAACTCTGAAGGTGTGTCCACGACATCAACATCAGCAAAACCCATCACTAAAAAGACTGCAGAATCTCCTGTTTCATCTATTCTAGTTCAAAGAAGTCAGGCTGTCCAGCAGTCTCCCATAACAACGTTCGAAAAGGAAGAATTAGATCCATTCAACGACGCCGAGCAAATCCTGACCAGCGCTAGCAGCAGTTTCACTCTGCCTGATACAAATAGTCTTCGTTCCGATGGCGAATCCAGAAGTATAAATAAAATAGTGCCTAATATAGTTAAATACGACAAATTAACTACCACCGAGTTTAACAAAATTGAAAGTACCACAACTACCCCAACAAGTTCTACAGAAGAAAGTGAAGCTAAAGCGGAAGAAGTACAGTTCTTCTCAGCTCCCCTGGTAGTAGCTTTTACCGTTCATCAGGACGAACAAGGAGTTCCTAAAAAAGTTGAATCTATTCTCAGACCTGAGCAGAAAAAACAACAAGAAGAAAACATTTTGCAAAGAGAATCTAAATTAACTAAACCTGAAAAGATTCAAGTTGATTCTCAACTCGAGTTCCAGCAAAAACAAAAACTCTTAGAACAAGAAATCCTAAGGTTAAATTTGAACTTGAAACAGCAGCAGTTGCAAAATCAGCGACAACAAGAACTATTCCTTAGACAGCAGCAAGAACAGCTTAGGCTTAGAAACAACGCACAGCCTTTTCTTCCCATAGCAAATCCCACGTTTAAACAGTTCAATGGTGAAGTGAATACAGAGAAACCGATTGTAAATCAGTTCATTCAATTTGGACAATCGTTACCAACCAAACCTGCACAGCCATTCAATGCGGACACAACCAACAATAACAGCGGAGTGACTTTAGTTTCTAGCGTCGCTTACAACCCCATAATAGAAGCGGGAAAATTGCCTTTGAACGCCCAGGTGTTGCCAGTGAGGGGTCCCATCAACTTCCACACTCCCATCATTCAGACAGCTGGTTTCCAACAATTTCACTCCATACCTCAAGCAACATCGTTGGTTAACACTTTGAATCAACTACCAATAAGCCATCCTCAAATCTTTGTAACCGAACAAGAAAAAAGAGTACCTCTGGTAAATACTTTCCACCAGCTGCCAATAAACCAACCGCAATTCATTGTAACCGATCAAGGAAAGAGGACGTTCAGGCAAGAAGTAGGTACAGGGAACTATTTGAATAATGATCCCAATAGAATATCTCAATCATTTTCTATACAAAAATCAGTGCAGCCAACTAACTCTCAACCAATCAATCCGAATTTTACGCAATATTTTAATACTTTTTCTTTGGCTCAACCACAACAGGTAAATAGGATTTTTCGGTCAAGTCTGGAAGGTACCTTAACAGCGCCGCCTCAGCAGGTACAAAGTAACAGATTCTTTAGATCGAATCTGGGACCTCCAAGTAATTTTAATCATCCACAAAACAATAATTATCAACTAAGTAATTTACTGTACAACTCTGGGGCGCTTGGAAATAAAGTACCAGAAGATATCAATATAATTTCTAAGGTCTTGGCTCTTAATCATTCAGGTGGGAACCAGTATTTGAGTTCAAATTCGTATGGGAGGAAGTAACAGACGAACACAAGCTCCTTTTGGATGCGAATTATTTATTGTACATAATATTTAGTTATAAGTTATTTTATGAAGAAATTCGTAATGATTGAAAGAAATTTAAGCAAATATTCTTGGGCCAATTATATTTAAGATAAATATGTATATTTGTATATTTTTTTATGCAGCCATGACTGAATAAAACCATAAATTTTACAGTAAGACTTTATTATTAATATTATTCCTTAGCAGAGTGTACTCAAGTTATTCACCAACAGTTCAATTAAGAAGTCTTGTAATAAAATATATTAGAAAATCCATCATTAATTTCCAGTTATTGGCAATTCCTGATATAAAATTAGTTTTATTTATGTCTATACAATTTTTGTGGTTAATTTATTATTTTTTGGGATGCAGTATCTAATAAACATAGTACTTTCTTATGATTATTACAACACTTCTTTAGTTTTTCATAACGAAACAAATAGTCAGTTAAAACCTGGTACCTAAGAAATGTTCATATAATTAATTACTTAGTATTTATAACAATTGTTACATTTATCTAAGAAATATTTATATTAAGTATTTACCACTAATAAATATATTGTTGTTTTTAAAATTGCCTTGTTATTGTCCCATATCGAATTTAATTTTTATTCATGAAATGTATACTAGGTACATAATGTAACAAAAATGTGTGCTATCACTTTAATGTATATCCATTGTAGTTTTAGTTTAATAATTACAAAATCACATTTTTGATTAATGAAACAAAATGTCATTTGAAACTCTTAAATTCGATTACAATAACATCTTTTTTTATTCCTGTCGTAGAATAGCATAAAAATTTTGCCAGGTAGTTTATAATAGTTATAAAAAAAATAGGTAAAAGTTATATACTTATATACTTTTATACTATCAACAAATCACCCTGGTGTATTAAAATTGCCTATACTTCAAATTTAGAGGGGCTTGTAACTCCCGTATTTCAAATAAAATAAAATGCATATAACACTTTTCTATGTAGGAATAATTTCAGAAATCATAATTATAAATAAAAATATGTTTATTTTTAAATATGAAACCTCATGAGACAGAGTTAGTAGCACTTTTAAAATAGTTAAATTCAATTAGGTACCTACCTACCAATTTGCGATTTCTTCTTTCTGACATTAACTTTTAAACTATGGTAAGTTTAATAATTATCTCTATCTATCTCTTATCTTACTGTGATTAATATTATTAATAACCAAATCAGTTGCTATTAGTTGGCAATTACTGACAATTAGAAAGTGTTTTCAAGATATTATTTTTGACAACTTTATTTACTAGCTATTATTTATATGCCAACAGCAAAATTAGAACTCTGAGTTAATAATTAATCTCGTAATTATTTTCTCGATATATAGTGATATTTGTGTATTTCTTTGTAACAAAAACTTGTACAGAGCTGATTGATAATTTGAGTTTCCCTCTAAAATATTGACATCTCATTCCTTTTCCGCTCATGCGCCCTTTCTCCGAAGTTAGGCGATCTCTTATGTTGGGATTTGCTGAGTGGCGGATGTATTTGTAATTTATTATTACCTAAAACATCATTTAATTCTGTAATACTTAAAATGGTCCAAAAGAAGGTACGTTGCTTGTTTTACTTACACTGTACAATATTTCTCTACCGTATTTCAAAATTTTGGAAAAAAACAGGTTAATATTTCTAGATCTGTCGATATTTGTATTTAATAATTTTTGATTGAATTTGGGTTGTTTAAATCTATTTCTATGTATTAAACAACTTTTTTAAGTTAAATCTTATTTTAATTTTGACTATTAACAACATTTTGTTATTATTTATGTATTTAGGTTATGTTTATTACACGTTTTTTATATTATGCTCCATCTTGCACCATCGCTTTTAGAAATGTGCAGGGTTGTTTTAAATTATAATAAATTAAAACTAAATGGATTTATTATGATGACGACCGTATTTGCTATCTTAAGAGTTTTGCAGAAAACCTTACTACCACCAAAAAGTATGACTGACGTTCTATTATTTTTCTATTAGTGTTATATACTTTATTATTTATTGTTAACAGTTAGTTATTTGTTCTAGCCCAAGAAGAAGGTAGGAAAGAAGGTAGCTGCGGCTCCTCTGGCAGTCAAGAAAGTTGAACTAAAAAAGGAAGTCAATCCTCTTTTTGAAAAAAGGTCTAGAAATTTTGGGATTGGTATGTACGTTTTGGTAGTATTAATGAATATTGTTGAAAATATTTTATTTGTGCAAACGATATTGTGAAAAACTTTTTAGGGCAGGATATTCAGCCTCCAAGGGATTTATCTAGGTTCGTCAAATGGCCTAAATATATTCGTATCCAAAGGCAAAAAGCCGTTTTACAGAAAAGGTTGAAAGTTCCGCCTCCAATTAATCAATTCTCCCAAACATTAGATAAACAAACCGGTAAGAAATAGATTTTTCTGCATCTTTAAATAAGATAATGCCATATTCGTCCTAAATTTATATTTCCCAATGTATTAATCTTCTGTTACATTTTAGCTACCCAACTGTTTAAGGTTTTAGAAAAGTACAGGCCTGAGACAGAGCTCCAGAAAAGGAACAGGTTGAAGGCCAAAGCCGAAGCCAAAGTTGCTAAGAAAGAGGTTGCTCCAACCAAAAAGCCCAACACTTTGAGGGCTGGTACAAATACTGTAACAAAACTCATTGAACAGAAAAAAGCCCAGTTGGTGGTTATAGCACATGATGTTGATCCTATCGAGGTGAGTTTATTATTTCAGATATCATTTTTACTCTTCTATTTTAAATCAAATATTTTTTATGATTTTGGTTTTACATTATGTTAAAGGTTTAGCTAATTTAAATTAATTTTACAAATTTTTAGAATCTTTGAATTAGTAGCTTAATATCTTTGTTTTTATTATTAACCCTATAAATTTAAATATAGTGTGTTCCAGTTTGGTTTAGTCGCTGAGATTTTTTTAAATCAATCTGTATCGTTTTCATGTACAAAATTGTATTAACTCATTTTCAAACCCAAGTTTTTTTAATATCTTCGTTATACCTAAACCGCAAAACTGCTTCATGAAATTATTTGTTTGACGTCAACATTTTTTGAACTTGTAAAATCGCTGCAAAAGAAAATCGATATTATAAAGATTCTGTATGATAGTTAAGGGGTTGAAGTATGTGTAAGAAAATCAGTGACAATTAAAATATTTAACTTTAACCCCAGCATTGACGCAAAAAAAATAATTATATTTTGCGCTGAAATTAACAAATATCTCATGTCAAAACTATCAGAGCAATTTGGATCGGGTTTTGGGAATTCATTTTGTAATGCTTTAAAGTACTTAAATCCACTTTTATAGTAGAATTGGACAATTTCTTACCTGTTAGTTGAATGCTTCAAAAATCGCTCTATTTTGTAGGAAATTTCATAACAAATAATTTCATCAGTTAATGACCTTATCTCTAAACTGCATAGTTAGAGTTATATTCGAAAATGTGAAAAAAAACGTAATTTTTGCATTTTTTTATTTTTTGCTGCAAATATCACAATTTTTTTATGTACCGCGAACTTATATTTTCATTATATACAGGGTGATTCACAAATGGTGACCAAAAATGAAACCTTGTATTCTTTGGTGAATTTTAAGGGGTCTTTCCTATAAAGTTTTTATTTAGGACGCTTCATTAAACTTCAAAAAATATTTTAATTTTTTTAAATAATTTGAAAACTATTAAGAGAAATAATTTGAAATTGAGCACATGTATTTATGTAAACATTGTCCAATATCTGAGGGTTTTTCCTAAAATTTCTCCAGTGGCGGAGATACATGGTATCAGTGGCATATTTTTCTAAATAAAATAGTACGCCACTGCTTTACGGTAACAATCACGATATTTTCGGATTCGTATTTCAGTTTTCTACAAATTACTACTCTCATGTTTTTCGAGTAAAACTTATAAAACCAACTGAAAACACTTTTGTTTAAATGACATGACAAGCACTAATCATTCAGTTATGTATTCGAATAAAGAAAATTCATAACATTAGTCATCATTTTAATGATTTTATTTGAGTAAATGCTCACAAATATCTCCATTTCCACGAACACAGGCCCGCATTTGTTTAGTAACGAAAATGTAATTTGTTCGAAATTTATTGTTGCTTGAATCTGATGAAAAGCATTAGTTGCTATCACAGCCCACTATGTAATTTTAAAAAGCATTATATTCGAATATCGAAGTGTGTTCTCGGTTAATTTTTTAAGTTTTACTCGAAAATCAGGATTTTTTTGAAAAACATAAGAGTAATAATTTGTAAAGATTGAAAGGCGAATCTGAAAATATCATGGTTATTACCATAAAACAGTGGCGTACTATTTTATTTAGAAAAATATGCCACCGAAACCTTTATTTCCGCCACTTGAACATGTAAATTTCAGAAAAAGCTCTCAAATTTTGGACAATGTTTACATAAACACGTGCCCAATTTCAAATTATTTCACTTACTAGTTTTTAAATTATTTAAAAAAATTTTAAATATTTTTTGAAGTTTAACACCCTGTATCTTTTTAACGAAGCGCCTTAGATAAAAACTTTATAGGAAAGACTCCCCTTAAAATTCACCAAAGAATATGAGGTTTCATTTTTGGTCACCATTTGTGAATCACCCTGTATATTATTTGTGAATGTGAATATGTAGTGTTCCTGAACTATATGGCATACTGATGACATCAAATAAGTTCAAAACCGGTCTATGCCTTGTGATTCTGCTGAGGAATGTTGTACATTAGATATTGCGGGTGTAATTCAATGGTGAATGAGGCTGTAGTCCACAAAGTAGTTGTTTCTTATAATAAAGAAAAAATTATTGCACATTTTCAGTGTCAAAAAAAGTTCGGATCATATGGAAATAACTTTCCTTATTGTATTTTAATAAATACCAGTATTTTTGATGAGTTTTTACTAATCCCTTTATAGACAATAGAAATTGGTATGCATTTTTTACTTTAAACTTTACTACTAAATGTCATCCATATAATCAATAATAACAGCTTTGGTAACAAAGGTTTACAAAAAATGTGACCTCAAAAACCTCAATACGGCCCTATACGATCGGCTAAGAAAAATCTCATTAGTTTTTGAGATCTCCCTTTGATTTAAAGATTCACTCCAGCTGGAAAACTTTGTATAGATTATTAAATCTTCACACATGATGCTATGAATTTCTTCACCTGAACGTTACTTTAAAAATAAAGTGGTGAGCATGAAGAAAAATGACACTGATTTAAGTAAAAATAAATTAATATTAAATGAGCTACTGTTTTCTCTTATATGCATAACTATATATCATCGCTTCGCATTTTGCAGTTGGTACTTTTCCTACCCGCCCTCTGCAGGAAAATGGGCGTCCCTTACTGCATCGTCAAGGGAAAAGCTAGGTTAGGTCTCCTTGTTAGGCGTAAGACTTGCTCTTCCATTGCGTTGACTCAGGTCGACTCTGGTGATAGGTGAGTTTAAAAAATATAATAGTGAGGAGTCTTAAAGATAGGCAAAAAAATTAATTTTCTCACTTCTCTTTCGAATATTTTTAATTCACTAAAAATTTCTCATTTGGGGAGGGGCTGCGTATTAATACGATGTGCACGTCAACAACAAATTGTATTTAATCGTTTTGTAGGTCCAACTTTAATAAGATCGTGGAAGTGATCAGGACCAACTTCAATGAACGCGCCGACGAAATCAGGAGACACTGGGGAGGTGGTATCCTGGGTTCAAAGTCTGCGGCCCGCATCGCGAAGATCGAACGTGCAAGGGCGAAGGAGTTGGCCCAGAAGCAGGGTTAATTTTTCTTGTTCTGTGACAAGATTTGTAATAAATAAATCATAAAATGTTACCAAGTCTTTGGTTTTATTTTGCGTTTTATTGTTTTCGGATAAGGGGTTTTACTAGCCGGTTCCTATCACAATCATACTTTTACTCGGAGAAAAATCAGACTGAAAAAGGCACATTTTAAAAATAGTGGCTTTTATACAGGGTGCTGTAAAAATGTGTGAATTCATTTTTTTTTAATGGAACACATTGAAGTGTCTTGTTAAGTGCTCTACATAAGATTAAATTCATTTTGGCTTTGAGTACTACATTGCCAATTCAAATTGACCATTTTTTTTATTTTGTATAAAAAAATACAAAGTATTTCTTTGAATGTTTACAATATGTTTAGATGTACCAGTTTTTCATTTTTGGATAATTACTAGGTATTGTGGTGTAATTCAATGCTAGTATGGGGCATTTTGTCTGTGAGGTTAGCAGTTATTGGAAAATTATCAGTCCGGTTTATTTTTTAGAGAAAAAGGCAAAAACGGGAAAAAAGGGAAACCGGTTAACCGAGTTCTGTAAAAACCGATTTCAGATAAAACTGGTAAGTCGAATAGTTGCTAAAACCGGTTATTCGAATAACCTGTTACTCGAATCGCCAAAATCGGATATCTGAAAATCGGTGCTTTACAAAAACGGACCTGGAGAAATTGTCTATATAAAAAAAAAGGTGTACAAAAATCTGGAAGTCAAATTTGTTTACGAAGAAATCGATCTCCAAAAAAAAAGGTCAATTGCAATCGGGAAAAAAAAGGAAGTAGATCATCGAATAATCGGTTATTTGAATAATCGGATATTTGAAGATTCGAATAACCGGTTTTCGGATATTTGAAAAATCGAATAACCGGTTTGCGGATTTCATAAAAATCCGAATTATCTGAAACCGCTTAACCGACTATCCAAAAAAACGATTTCAGTTGCCAGCACTAGAAAATACTACTCGAACAAAAAAATGATTAGGACAAAAGTTGCAGGGTTTTGAGTGAGCAATCCGACGGTGACCTTGACCATGACCTTGATGGTCATTTAGATGTCCAGTTGAAAATTTTAAATGGAACCGTATACTATTGACCCCGGAAATGGCAAGAGTGGAAATTTCACGTTCGAATGTGACCTTGACCATGACCTTCAAGGTCATTTAGAAGTCAACCTGAAAATTTTAAATGGAACCGTATATTTTTGACCCCGGAACGGATCTAATATATTGGACTAAAAATTTGATTCAGAGTTTTCAAATTGACTTGTAAACGACCTCCAAGTTACAGTCAATGTCACCGTTTGATTGTTCACTTTTAATCCTAACATCTCGATAATTTTTCCACTGATGAGAACCTTTGGAGGCAGGCTATTGGAAATACTGTGACCATTTCTGAGGTCATAAATATACGGTTCCATTTAAAATTTTTAGGTTGACCTCTAAATGACCTTGAAGGTCATGGTCGATGTCACATTCGAACGTAAAATTTTCCGCTCTTACCATTTTCGGGGTCAAAAGTTCCATTTAAAATGTTCATCTTGACCTCTAAATGACCTTCAAGGTCGCCGTTGGATTGCTCACTCAAAGCCCTTTTATCCTAATCATTTTTTTGTTTGAGCAGCATTTTCTGAGATAGATAAGGGGGAGGTTCCAGACTTTTTCAATACCCTGTATATTCATCATTCATTCAGGGTTGCTGACATTTATGGAAATGGCAGATTATCTTCTAAAGTAAGGTAGCTATCGAAAAATCATAAGACACAAAACGTTTTTTAGAGTTTTGTAAAATCTATTCCAGTAAAGAAAAATTAAGTATACAGGGTCAGTCAAAATGTCATAACGAAACAAACTTGATTTTTCTTTAATGGAACGCCCTATATATTCCATATTTCAATTCTCGAAATTCTAAACAAAATCCAAATACATCACATGTACCTTAACCGTTTTCGAAATATCGAACTTTGAAAATCATTTCTTTTTATAAATTACACAAAAAATTTTAGTCCATTAAGTTTATAGTCCATCAAGTTACCTTTGAAAGTTTCTAGCTCCATAACAACGCCGCGTCGTTCTTTTGTCTAATAGTGATTAACTTGACAAAACATGCCAAAAATACATTTAGTGTGAATAATTTTCCCGCAAAAATGACGTTTAAGTGAAACCGAGCGTATTTAAATGAATGGTGATAGAAGACGAAGTAATGGATATTTTTCTAGAATTCCATCCCAATCATGCAGGCTGTTACAAATTCGCTTCTCACAGGGATCTTGGTAACGGTAAGAGGTACGAAGTAGTTTAAATGGGGGCAAAGTTGCGTAATCAGAGGACCAACATTATGCCTCTTTAAAATCAAGGCTAACATGATTAGTTTTTGAAATATTTGAAAAAAATCGAAATTTTGGAAATTCGTTTTTGCTTCATTTCAGCCTTGTTTGAGGTGGTGTTGAAAAAAGAACACTTTCTCATGGCCACTTTTTGCCCTCTATCGAATGGCATAATCAATTTTTGTAACGTTTCGTCTCTCCAAGACCATCATCAACTTCATTTTTTTAAATACGACTCTAGAAATTTTATTACATTTTTCACACCTCCAGTTTCATGAAAACGCTGCAATGTTTTTGAAACGCCGCGCATCGTAAATAAACGTGACTGATATTTTTTCGAAATTCGGGATATGTGGCGTTTGCATAGCTAAATGTGTATTATTACTCTTGCATACTGAATAAATTAGTCCATACGACTTACGACTTTATTATATAGTTTTTGGCTTAACTTTCAGTAAGCTAAAGTTCAGTAGCCGCTGCTGTGGGGCGGCTCTGGTGTGCCGTCCCCCCTAGAAATTTTCATAGTAAAAAAAATCATTTAAAATTTAGTTTACAATGTGCAGTCAATTTAACTCGACTTGCAAAATTCGTTTGCAAAACTCTGAATACGTGGATTCCTCGTTGCTCGTCTATATATCTGAAAAGTGTTTATAGCGGTGGTCATGGTTACCATCGCGTAGCAGGTTTGGGTTCTCTTTAGATTGACGGTAAGCAAATAATAGCTGTTCACAGCTTTTTTTCTTAATAAACGTAATTTGTTCAGGTATGTTGTTGTTTTTTCTTGTGCTTTTTTAAAAATCGTAAAATTTTAAATTGATTGTAACACTTGCAATGCTATGTATTGAAAAATCAATAGTGCAAGAAATATCAAACTTTAATGAAAAAGTAATTGAAAAGGTTACCTACTTCATACGAAAGCAGAAAAATGGACTTTCACTATAATGTTGCGTACATATTCCGTATATTTCCATTATTTCCGTATACAGGGTGAGCCATTAATAATGGTACACAGCTCAATGGCAGATTGTTAACGTCAAAGTATAGTCGGTCCAAACATACTTAAAATATAGATAAAAATCGAAAATATTTTTTCAACTTTAACACCCTGTAGAACAAAAAGGAGCAATAATTGATTAAGGCATGTTTGGCTCAATCACTATATTTTGACGTTGACAATCTGCCATTAAGCTGTGTACCATTATTGATGACTCACCCTGTATATTTGATTTTTTTTTCAATACTTTGTTCCTAAATTTTTCCGCCCTCCCCGGTATGGAAGTCAAATGTTAAGAAATTACATCTTAAGCGGTCCTAAGCTGTTTTTATGAATATCATGGATTTCAGACTAGACTGGCATATTCCCGTTTAGAGCGAACAAATATAACTAATAAAGTAGTTTAATAGTGTTTACCCAAAACTGTTTAGAGTTGCAAATGATCATGCGAGAGATTTTAGGCGTTCATAATGTAATTAAATAAAGTTAGTTTGGAGTTAAACATAACACCTAAGTCCTTGAATTGGCTAAATGTTGTTGAAAACATCATATCAAATTTAAATTCGTAGGAATAGGGAGTCTAAGAGGCTTATACATTTTGCCTCATGTGATTTCCACTTCTGTTATCTTCTTACTTATTCTAGAACAATTGTTACAATTGAGTTACAAATAATATTTTTGTTTTAACATTTTCAAAGCTAAAAACAAATAGCATCATTCTTTTACGACAGATTTTCATGTGAGGCGAGATGGCGTTGACTAAATAAATTAAGAAAGTATGGTTTCATCTATTCCCCAAAAAGTTTGCCATCTTAACTCATTCGTCATCTTACCCTCCCTTCCCCTAATAAAGACAGGTAAAATAGGTCCTTTTGGTAAATAGTATGCAACATATTTTAACATTAATTAAATTATAAGGAAGCTTTATGCTTTATTATTAGAAGAGATTGAAGTTCCAAATAGTCGTCGAGATTTTCGACACACCTGAACAATTTTAGGTCGTCAGTGTAATAAGTGTTTTTGTATAATATATAATGAAACAAGTGTGGCCACAAGAGAGAACCTTGAGGAATACTTGATGTTCCATATACTTCAACAGACGTGAATCCATGTTACCGAATACGCGATATTCCATGAAACAGGATATCAATAATACTTCTTTGTCTTCAAATAACTGTTGCTATTAATCTTTAAATATATAGGACACATGAATTATTTCTAATCTTGTCATTATCTACTCTTTTAGGCGATATTCGACTGTTAACATTTCGTAGACATCAGAGTGGACCAAGTCATATTTATTGTTATTGTGGTGAAACACGAGACATGCTATTAGAACTGATCCAAGGGAGTTAAGTTAGAATCAACTCTCTGGAATTAGAAAAGTGAATACATTTTTAAAGTAATTTTTTTCGAGATACCCAAACTAAGGAGAAATAGCCCTTCAATGTTTAAAACAGTTTTAACTTAGGTCTTGTAGTTCATTGAAGGAAGATTGAGATAAAATAATGGATTACCATGTGAATAAGTTGTGAAATCATATCAGTTCTTGTTGTAGATTTTAAGTGCCAAAAATGATGTTACAGTTGTTAATTCTTACGACAATAATGTCAGTTTACGGGGACAATGATCAAAATGGAGCGGTGGCACCGCAATTTTATGCTGAATGTTTTCTTCGCCCTCTTTCTCAAAGATGTACCAAAGCATAGTAGAGGATATGTAGGACGACAGAGATCGCTTTCAAATTTCACAATCAGTTTAAGGAATAGATTTCGAATTAGACCATGAAGATTCAACAAGCCCTTAATTTTGCATGGAAACTACCTTTTGTCAATTTGCCTTAAAATGGTTAAATTTTAGGTATAAAGAGAAAATCGGGTCGCTGCTCCTAAATTTGAGAAACAAAATGTGTATGTCTTGCGTGTTTACAGGAACACTTTTCTTTAATGAAATTACTGTTTCAGTTAATTAGGCTGATTAGAATGGGTCACCCTAACATTCCCCGACGGCGAGGTGTAATCCTCATTAATGCTTTTCTAACTAATCCCTTCCTTGGGTCACAGGACATAAAAATGTGTATAAATCTTCGACTGTACCTCCATAAAATCCTTACCGTTATAAACCTGTCACCTCTATAAAATCTGACTGTCGGCCGTACGTCACGAGTCACGAACAATAACTTTTCCATCACTGGCCTTTAATAGACTAATAAATTAATATTCATATAATGTTAATGAGGTAGTCACTGCACACCTCGAGACATGTCATCGAAGAGACAATAATTGTCAGTCGACTATAAAGTCATGCATGGTTAATGAGGCGTAATGCGTATTGCGTGGAAAGTTCTTAGACGTGTTGTTCGAACATTTTTCAAGTTACCTACCAGACGCCGTTCTTAGTTCGATTGTTATTGTGCAAATTGGCGTGGGCGTCCTTTGTTGTATTTAGATGCTTTCAAAATAAGTAATTACGGAACGCAATTGCTATTCTGATTCTGGGATAATATGAATTTATCCGCAGGTCGTCAGTAGTATAAAAATCTGAAATAACAAATTTCAATGTAAAATACAGGGTGTAGGGTAATAGAGGGTAATGGGGGTCACTTAAGCGAGAACCCAAATAAAATTTTAATTAAAAATAAAGTATTTATTGCAACCGCCTTTAAACATAATTTACTTATTGAACTATCATTAGAGACCAATTTTAGTCATTTTGGCAATCAACTTTGGAAATTATAAAAGTTAAAAAAAACAGATTTGACTCCCATTACACCAACATAGGGGTAATAGTGATCACCCTGGGGGCAATCGGAGTCAAAGAAAATCTAGCACATATCGCAGACATAACCTTCAGCTGAGTTCCATCCAGTGCACTCCGCGTGAGTCCATAGCCCACATGAGGTACATCTGAACCACATCTCGTTGTTTCTTCCGAATTCGGCGCATACTAGGCATCTGTTTCCAGCATCTTCTGCATCGTCATCCTCATTGTCCTGGCATAAGTCGTCAGTGCCAACATCTGATACAGACGTTTCGTTCGATTCTTCTAATACTTGGCACTTTGCCTTTTCAGTACCCTTCTTCTGTATCATTAGTCTTTTTCCCTGTCCTTTGCCTTACCATCTCTTTTCTTTTCCTTTGCCTCCTTTTTTCTTCATTTTATTATTTTCTTTTTCTAACAGATTTTCTTTTATTGGTGTTGAAGTTAAAATTGTAGCGTGTTGCTTCTTTCGGCCCTGTCTTGTATTAATAACAGGTGTTTTCTCTGGCAACTTGATTAAATCATGCAATGTGGTACTGATTTGGTTTGGCGTGCCAGGAACTGGTGGTACAACATCTGGTTCAGAATCAAGTGGGACTACTAATTGGTTAGACATCCTAAGAGCTGGTGAATCAATTTGTTTTGAAGCGCTCGGAACTGGTGAGTGAAATTCTTTTGATGTGCTGGGAATCATACTGGTAGCTGCGAGAGATTCATTGCAATCTTGGATTGCAATGGTCTCAGATCGGAGAATTTCTGCAGCGAGGAAATATTTGCCATTTTCTTTACCAAGTTTGCTAGCTCGGCTTCTGCCTCAGGACTAAAGACAATGAATCGTCCTAGATGTGGTCCTAAGGTAGAACCTTTTTTCACCCTCTTTTGAAGACTTGAAAAAGGGATTCCCATTACTTTAGCAGCATTTCTTATATAATAACCTCCATCAATAAGCTGTATAGCTTTTTCCAGGCTATCAGAAGACCAGGAAGCCTTTTCAGTTGTCCTGACTCGTACTTTCGGCATCTAGAAAGAAATAAAAATAACGTAACGAAGCATGTATAGTTGCGGGCAATAGTGATCACTTGAGGGTAATGGGAGTCACCTGACTCTCATTTCCCACATCACAATTTTGAACGTCTAACTAAGTACGTGTAAATGTCTTAATCGCATACTGCAAGATATTCGGCACTTACCTTCCAATTTGCATTGACGTAAAATTACATCAGCGGAGCACAAAAACAAAACACGGTCGTTTCTGTGGCGCGGGCGCTGACTGGCGCGATGGAGTCGCTCGCATGTATATGTATCTGGTCCTGGCGCCAACCTGCCGTGGACCTTTCCTGGAACCCTGGTGCCTCCCGCGTCTGTTCTTTGTTCTTGCAACTATTAGGCCGGTCCGGAGTCAGGCTGGCGCTGTTGACGTAATACTTGAAATGGGTCACTTACTGACATGTGTACCCACACATATCCCTGCCAGTATGGATGCCATCACGGAACCAGCAGCCGGTTCGGGAAACGAACCCTTCTACCGCGGCCGAGATGGTGTACGGACAACATCTACGCCTACCCGGAGAATTTCTTTATTCCCGCAGGACAGATGAAGAGCTCAGCACTGAAGCGGATTTTGTTAATGACCTTAGTCGACATATGGAGAGCTTACGTCCAGCCGCAGTTAAACGCCATGGCGGGAAGACGCCATTCGTTTTTAAAGGCTTGGCAACGGCGACAAAAAGAGTGACCGCAAAAATCGCCCGTTTTTTCACAATTCGCAGAGTACTAAAGAAAATAGATAAAAATATGTTTTTGGTCTCAAATTACTCGTCGTAAAAAAATAAGATGAGCATAGCTTTTAGTTTTTTGAAAATTTTCAAAAATCACCCGGGTTGAAAAGACGCCCAAAATGAATAATTGATTATTACCAATAAATATAAAAACTATTAGCATGTGAATTTTTCTATCGAACATTTCGCTTTTGATCAAGAACTTTATCCACTTTTAATTTTTTTCAATTTATTTTAAATAATAATTTTGTAACATCAATCCAAACTACCAAAAACGCCTTATATTACAAATTAAATATTTGTCATTTGTTGTTTTAATGTTTAAATTGTATTTCCTTGATTATGATTACCTCATACGTTATTATTGGTTCTTGTCATGTAGTGTCATTGGCCTGATTTGTCCTCCTTGTTAAATAATATTAACAGAATTAATTTTATTGTCTATTTTTTATGTATATTTCATGATTTCCATGGCTTACTTTAACTTTAATAATAATTCATGCTTTTCATGGCTTACTTTGACTTACTCTGTGGTAAAAAAACATACATAACATGTTACTTTATTATACGAGCATATTTAACGACCACCCTGTATAAAACAAAAAATTCTAAACCCCCATTTTCGCGGTATTAACGTTTTATCAGTCACATTCCTAGTAGTCTCAGTTACAACTTCCCCCTCACTATCCAAAAACTAACAATGAATGAAATCTGTTGCTCGTCTCCCGGTATGAACAGTCAAAAAACGCAGGCGCGCGTTTAGTCCCGGTCCCATGTGGAGAAATTCAAACTGGATCAGTTGTGGTGCTAGCGCGTTTTGTCATAGATGCGACATGAACTCTGTTTTCCATACGAGAAAAGTGTAGAGGAAACTTTGGCGAAATATTTGGAATAACGGTTCGTTACAGGGTCATTTTCGGGAAAAATTATTAGGTCACAGTTGAAAGAATGCGTGGTAAGTGCGACTTAATTAATTTTATTGTTGTTTTCAATTGTTGCAGTCCTGTTTGTGTACATTTAGACGTTATTTCATGGAAGTTCAGTGTCATCATCGCAATTTAAGCCTGTGTAATGGTAATGGCTTTTTCCAGTTAAGATAATGAGTATAAATGAAGCTACTAAACTATTATTAGACGGCCGACCAAGGATTTTAAACAAAGCGGTTACATTTTAACAAAAAATATGGTCTGCCCCTCCGTGAGGGTCCAAAATAATCAGTTTCAATTATAGACTTACAGACATTTTTATTTTTAATTATTAAAATGTTTCACTTCCTTTTTACAAAAAAGGGCAGTACATTTCTTACAGAGGAAATTGTTGTACATAGGGAGAGAGTTTCTTGAGTTAATCTTGGAATTTTCGTTCATAATCATAGACAAGGGTGGCTCAAAGTCAAAGTGCAAAAAAGTTACGCAATGTTTCGTCGAAACTTCTCCTGAAATTAAATTTGAGATATTTCACCATGAATTATAGCTAATTTGTTTATAAAGATAAAGATAAAACACTTTGTTGTCAAAAAACAGTGAAAGATGGAAAAAACCTTCCTTTAAACAAATTAGTTACAGAGCAAGCAAGAAAAACATCTGTAAGTTCATAGAAAAATACAGAGTGTTAAGCGCTGGACGAGGCACGGCTCTTCAAATGTCTTGTCACTTTAGTTTTGTAACAAAAATTTATAAAGCGTTCACAGACAGTACAAAACGGGTCATTTCTTTTAAGACGTATGTCCCTGTAACCTTCGGGATCACTCAAACCGCATCTGAAATAATTTCCGTCTATTTCTTTTCTCTTTTGGGATTTTACTTCACTTTTCAACCTAACTAATAGTTGTTAATGTAAATTATGTTACTATTTATAAACAGTTATTTAAATACACACGGTAAAAACAATTTAGGTATAGCAGACGTAAAAAAGAAAGGTATCAACGCGACACCAACCACTACAAGGTTCTCTAAATAACTGAACAGCTCAAAACGCGAGTCAGCTGCGAAGGCCACCGACCCCCACGCCGGCTCTGTTAAACTCTGCACGTGCACTAAGCCTAGTAATCAGTATGCCTTTTAACAGCACCTAAAATCACAATATTTCTCAAATTTTCTACCAACAGAAGAAATATTGCAAAGCTCGATCTCCACATTTCAGGTAAACAATAAATCTTCAGTTACCTCAAAAACCCTTCTAAACCCAATTTCATTAAAACATCCTAAGTAATTATGTTATCTTAAATAAACTACCAAATTAAAAAAAATATATTTTGAAGGCCTGTAGTATTTTAAGGAAGCAAAATTATATCAACCTAAGTCGAAGCTACCTTATTAAAGGTGAAATATGTCCCATTGATTTTTGTCGGCCCTGTATATTAATATTTGCGTTAATGCACGTGTCAGTCGTGTCACACTTCATACACTGATCACAGCTCAATCATCGACGAAAACTCATTTTCCGGCTAATAATTTCTCCCGAATTTCGAACGTTTTAATGATAAATCACCGTGATAAAACTTTTATATAGAAAACGTATCATTCATAAAACTTTACGGAATGCCGGTGGTTATTTCAGTAACTGTTTATGTGTGTCGAAATACAAAGACTTCATCACTTGTGGATTAATTGGCTCTAAACCAGACTGCTCAAAACAATTGAGAGACATAATAAACGAATAGTGTAGAAAATGGGCGTTTAAAAAATATATAGAGCTTTATGGCGCATGAAAGACAAATTTATAGCAGCTATTTATTGTAAAAGCATGTTATGAAAGTTATAAAACATTTAACTTTTCAGTCTTTGGTTGATAGATAACTAAGCGTTAACAATAATTTTCACTAAAAATGAAAGTTGAAGAATTCCCAAATTTATAAATTCATTTTAATTTTATACTTTACCAATATGTGAAATCTACATATGAAAGATGCGTTAGACATTAGGTTCGGTTGTACAAGTTGAGTTTAAGAGTTAGTCTGGCGTTGAACTATAAAATATGAATATTTTGTATTATACGAGTTTGTCATCAACTGACAATCAGTTCAGCGTTGGATTAACTTGAGTCAACACATCGTGGTTGCTTTAGGAAATGTTTGATTCACTCGAAATGAAATACCCTGTATATGGGTTAAAATATAACCAACTGTAATCTCGTGAATATTTTGAGGTTGAGCTGAAACAAATTTTATTAGATTGTTCTATCTAGATCTAAATAAATATACACACTTACCACATGCATCAATATTAAATTCTGATTGCAGACCTTCATCCTTGTACACAAAATGTCTTATTCCATTGTCTGTGTTGGTGACTTCAAAATCCTTACTTGGTCTACTTCCAGTATGAAATATATAACATTCTTCATAGTCATGTTTCATTTTAATATGTTTTCAAGATATTCTCTTGCCTATGTCTTCTTCAATATAATATTACTTTTGTAGATATCCCCACTAAGAGAATTAAATATTTTTTGAATACAGTCGATAAAGTATCTTCTACCAAGTGATTTTAAAATTGATTCTTTTGGTGTAAAATTGCAAACCAGTTTTTTATTCTGCTCCAGTCCTGAAGAAATGTTCGCCATAAGACTTGGATTTGCACACATTTAGGATTAAAGATGTAAAATCAAGGGAATAACGCAATATATCCATATCCATCCAGAAATACGCGCCAAAAAATTAATGCTATCGTTATAACGAAATTTTAGAACTGTTTCATTTGCCCAAGAAGAAACCTCGCTCAGTTGAGCTAACTTTGTATCAATTATGTGCAAAAAACTCTTAATTTGAGCTTTAGTTCAGCGCGATTTCAGTTCAACTTAACCCTTACTGAATCCCTAAATCTGCAATTGACCGTTCGTGGCCCAAATGTGAACAAAGCCAACAATTTTTTTTTTCGTTTTGATGTATTCATAATACTACAGATAAAATTTCATACATCAACTGGGGAGTCTTAGGCATTTAAAATTTTTGGCGGAGTTGCCAGTTACAAAGTTACTCCTGTTAGTTTCCGGTATGAAATTATACGTAATTAGTGGCACGTTATATATTTACTTATTTGGAAACCAACTGTCAAGACCAGCTATTGCTGAATTACATGGCAAGTATAATATATGTATATCGAAAACAGCTAAAATAGACATACAGGGTGTTCCTAAATAAGTGTCGCAACGGAAAACTGTAAATTCCTCTTGAAAAAAGAAAAATTTTTTTCCTCTTACATTTTTCTCTCCGGGCTTTCGTTTTCGAGATACACGGTGTCAAAACTTTAATTTTTTTTAGTTTTTCGCCAATATCTTAGGAATCGTTTGAACTACAGGACTGAGCTTTTGTACACACATTACCACTATTAATAGCTACTTTTTCGCACCCTTCTCGAATTCATTGGACGTGCCAGTGGTGGAGATTTTAAGGTATTGTAAGGGTTTCCCCCCCCCCCCCTAAATTTTACGCCACTGGAAAAATTGTTTTTTGAGCGCATTTTCTGGCGCGTCTGTGTTTTTCACAATAAGAGTTCTCTTGGTTCATTGCTCTAAAGTCAACCGTTTTTAAGAAAAATGACTTTTTATGAACAAAAGCAAACATTTTTGCTAACGTTCCATGTCAATACTATCGAAAAGTTGACTGATAGAGATGAAGCCGCAGCGGCAGAAAGAAACATGATTAGAAGTTGTAATGCGTGCATTCAAGCCAACGGACGTAATTTTGAAGTTTCTGTAAATTTTACTCGCCAAATTGATAAAAAAAGTTAAAATCCTATCTGTTGTTAAATTTCGTTAAAATTGTTAATTATTACTACCTATTTTTTGAATTACAAAAGATTTTCGAAACGTTAGCAAAATGTTTGCTTTTGTTCATAAAAAGTCATTTTTCTTGAAAATGGTTGACTTTAGAGCAATGAACCAAGAGAACTCTGATTGTGTAAAATTCATTGGCGCTTTAGAATTTTTGCTCAAAAATCAATTTCTCCAGTGGCATAAAATTTAGGGGGGGGGGGAACCCTTACGATACCTTAAAATCTCCACCACTGGCACGTCCAATAAATTCGAGAAGGGTGCGAAAAAGTAGCTATTAATAGTGGTAATGTGTGTACAAAAGCTCAGTCCTGTAGTTCAAACGATTCCTAAGATATTGGCGAAAAACTAAAAAAAAATTAAAGTTTTGACACCGTGTGTCTCGAAAACGAAAGCCCGGAGAGAAAAATGGAAGAGGAAAAAAATGTTTCTTTTTTCAAGAGGAATATACAGTTTTCCGTTGCGACACTTATTTAGGAACACCCTGTATAGAAATCAAATCAAACATACATAGATAAGTATTTTTATGCAATATTTACTGGAACAAAGTAATACAATAACTCCTCACAGTAATTTATGCCATGTACGAGTTTAAATAGAAACATAACAGAAAGATAAAGACTTCTTTGATGTCAGTTATTCAGTTGATATTAGGACTTTTGTCCTCCACTAATACGGACAAAGTAGGGAAAAGGGAGTAAACAACTATCTGAATGAAGGCTAAATAAAACGACAAACAACTTTGCCTCATGAAAATATAATGAATCACTTTGTAAAAATTGTCAAAATACCTTTAGTGTACTTAGTAAAAGTTCTGGAAGAAATTTAAGCGAATTTGCATTTGTTGTTGGCAAAATTTAGAAGTACATATAAGAACAACTGAATTTATCATTTCACGCAGAACAAATTAAAAAATTGCCAGACAAAGACAAGGCGATAATTTTGGTAGGTAGGTCAATGTCCTTCCTAATATGAGAACAACAACATTTTACGGTTATTGAGGAGAGTTTCATTTTTCGAATGCTGATGTTGCGGGTTCACTTTTGCAGGAGATTATATTGACGAAAGGGAGAGTTTCAAAATGAGTCGGAAAACCTACATCTGTTATTTCATTTCAAGTGAATTTCGTCTCACCAAAGGGTGTTAACAGAAAGAGATAAGTTTATAAAGTCTTTTAATGTCTAATCTCATAATTTATAAGTAGAGTTTGACATTTGTTTGCAAAGTCAGTGGCGTCACTAGGAAATATAACGGTGTAATAATTTTACTGTGTTAAATATATTCAAATAAACCTACCATTTTTTTCAATTTGTTGCAAGAAAAAAGTGGACCTTAACACACATATATGTATCATTAAAAGGACTTCTGAGTGGTTTCTTTCACACATGTACGTTTTTCATTGAAAAGTACAACTTATTTTTGGTTATCAATTATGGAATACACATAAAACCACAATTTTTTCCGATAAGATAGATCGACTCAGTTTCTCCTTTCACGCGATGCATATAACGGTACAATAAACGGCTAATGACCGTTTAGGTACATATTTCTGCCAAAATAATCGATATTGTTCATTATCGACCACACACATCCGAACGTACACATTAAACTATATAAAAATACCCAGTCCTTCAGCTGTAAGAGTCGATTTGTTTCATGCAGTTGATTTTCAATATGTGTTTTATTAAAACAGTAACTTAGATACTTAGTTCACAGTTGATTGTTACTATCAACAAGGTTGTTTTCATGGTGAAATTATACAAGGTGTGTACCAAAGTAAACAGAACTTTTTAAAAATAAGAACAACAAAAAGTTTTTTTGGCCCTATGGAATGACCTCTTTGTGGACAATGCTCTTAGAATCGTAAAAGCAAATCAACATTGTCTTCAGTTTTGACTTCCTCAAATGAGATTTTTTTGGGTTTTGGCTTGTCTGGCGTCTTCCACTCGACACTTTGGCGCTTGGTTTCTGGATCATATTGAGAACACCACGTTTCAACACCAGTCTTAATGCTGTAAAGGAAGTTTTGTCCTTTTTGGCCTCCTCGATGATGTCCTCTTCGATTACATTATTGTTCATTACATTTCATTGGAATTCCTCAAAGTTAGGTATATTAAAGTAGGGAATAATGACGTGTTACTGGAAGCTTCATTTAATTGCATTTACTCATGTTGGTCAATAAGTTGACAGTGTCAACAGAGGCAATGGTATAGTTAAGATGTAAATCTGTAATACACTGGATTTAATTGCAATGAAACGCCGAAGCAAGTATTTCACATTATTGACGAATCGAATGCTGCATTATTTATGTTTATCGGAATCATGTAATCGATCATGTAAGTATATATCTTTACAGTTCCCGGAAAACTAGTTTTAATGGGCAAACTTCTACAAATTACTTCCTTTTATTTGCACAAACAGATCGAAAATAAAAAAAAATACAAACTGTTAAACATTTTCCTTCATTCCGTTGAAAAAAAAAACTAATAATATGAAATGATTCTATTCAATTGTTTCATCTTCGTTCCCCTGTTTAGTTCAAGCACTGTCGTTTCTTTTAAAAAGTTTACACCGAGGGTTGTTTCAATTTCTGGCTCGATTGCAGGGAATGCTTAACCCAACTTCACTGAACAGCCTGGATCGTTTGGGAGAATTTTTTGGGCTTATTTTCACTTTTCTTCTTTTCACTTCAGTTCTGAATTAAAAAAAATCCAATTTGCTTAAGTTTCTATGAAATTAGCACTTCGATATTGTAGTGCTTGTCTACAGTCCTTTTTGCTTGAACTATAGCATAACCTGGACCGGATTTTTTGACAGATTTTTATAGTCAAAAAATATATATTTTATTTGCATTAAAACACAAATAAATATATAACCAAGACGGATATAATGTTTCGTATGTAAAAGTTCTGATTGAAAATAAGCCAAAGAGTTGATACACGTAACTAACTAGTCACTGCAATAAACTGCAGATTCTCAGGGTTGATGTTCGCACGCAGCCCTCGCTGGCTCCGCCAAATTCTGAAGATAGAACATCGCTGGGTAAATTCGAAAGGTAGGAGCAAATTTTAACATCCGTGTCGTCCTCGCTGTAACTGTTGTGAATGACGTCCTGGGGTTTTACAGATGTGGTAGATTGAATGCCATAATTTCACTGCCATGGAGCAGTCCAATTTAGTTGGTGGAACTCGAAAATTTGAAAGATGAGTAAAATTTCTCTCAACCACCCTGTGTTACTCAGACTGTCCATTCTGGTCTTCAGCGTATTGTAACTCTTCTAGGAAGGCGATGCAGCACTGTTTCCGCTTACTGGAAAAATTCGAATGGTGGGTGATTTTCGAGATTAAAGATTGAATGATGCCGTTTAAATTTAAGAATACCATACCCTTTTACACACACATAGTTAAAATCAATGTCTACTTTTCATTTTCTTAATAGTATTTCGTTGTCGAACAAGATTTTAGTGTGGCAGTAAAGCAGATTCGAACGGTTATGTCTGCATAATGTTTAAAATTGCGTATCCAAATACGCAGACAAGTCTCGTGTTCTACTTCAGCTGTCTGCATGTATAGATTGTAAACATTCTTCGATATGTATGGATAAATAAAGCAGTTTATGTTTTCTCGATGTGTGAAAATAAATTTAAAATATTTCCCATCGAATATTTTCTTTGTTCTCTCCATATATTGTTTTAAGGCTGAATTTAGACCAGTTATTACCACGCGGGATGTGCGAAAACACATGTTTAAATTGCTTAATTATCTGGTGCATTTTTGGGTTTCAAAATAGTCAGATATGCGGGATTTTCAAGGAAAAGTAACCACCGCAAATAACTCACGGAAATATAATTATTTTTAAACAGGATTTTTATTTCTAGTGAGACACATTGAGGACCCGATTTGCGTTTGCTCTCAATTTGTCTTCAGTCAGTAACCTTAGAATTATTTTTATTTTTAAGTCTACTGCGAGGTTAAACTTTCAAAAATGAAAAAACTATGCCTGTGGTGTGTTTTATAATAAACAGAAAGTAAAACACCAATCAGAGTCAGGGTTTTACTTTGTCTCTTTCATTTATTCACTATCGCTCACCCTAGCAATATTTTCGGCTGAATTCCACGGAATTTGTACACAGCCTCAGCTACACACTCTCCGTACTTGTAATGTATATGTATTTAGAATCTTCACTCAAATTAATACTAAAAATATTCCTAATATCCAAGTGAAGTCGTACCTATGTCTAATATGCTCTTTGATACCAAATGTGCCTGCCAATTCTAAAAAAATACTTCATAGCTGCTATCTAAAATAATTTTTATCTCAAAATTATTTATCAATTATTTAAAAATATTAAAGTCTTATTAAGTATGTTATGTACGTTTCTTATTGGTTAGGTAGTTTATTAAGGGTAAAGTACTTATAACGTACAAAGTTACAAGAACAGTACTGGTAGGGGCATTAGTCCGCAGAGTAATTGTTGTGCTTGCTTTCATAATACCTGCGAAATAGCAGATCGCTCTCTGTCAGTTTGGCAGCATTAAGAGCACCCATTTAACCATTCGTAACAAGCTTTGCATTTATATTTCATTCATACTCACGCTATGACTGTAGATGCTCATCAAATAGTCAGATTATTTTGATTACTGGCGTGCTGATACGAACTAATAAGTTTAAAACCGGTATATGTCTTGTGGTTCTGCTGACGAATGATGATTGTTATCTATTTATTATATATTGAAAGTGCAATTTAATGAATGTAGGAGCATTGTCCGCAGAGTAGTTGCTTCCCGCAACACGGTTAATTAATATTGAGTTACAATTCTCGTAAAACAACAACAAAAAAAAAATATTAAGGTCACCAACGTATTGACAATAAGTTACAAAATTGTTAATTTGAGGCATTGCATTTGTTTCCATTATATCGTTATTAATTAAGTAACTCATAATAATTTAAAACGAATCGCGATAATTAGATTTTGATTGGATTTTCTCCGTTCCCAGCAAATTGTCACACGCGTCAGTTTGATTGTCCAAATGATTTCTCCGCGACCTGTTGCAATAACGACGCTGTTTATCGGATCGATTCGAAAATAGACTGTCAGAAAGTATCTTAAAATCAGAAAACAGAGGTGGCAGTTATTTTAGTAATTGTTTACACGTGTACGACATCAAAGCCATTATCACACGTACTGCATCTTGGATGTTGAAGGAGAATGGGGGATATTTTTTAATATCTGTCAGAGCAAGTGTAACGTCAACAGTTTTATCCAAGGCTTCTGTTTATGTTGAGAAAGAATAGTCTAAGAAACATATTTATGTTTTCTCAGAGGTAATCAGTTTCAGGTACAAGGTGGTTTGAAATATACGCCAATAAAAACACGTGCTATGTACTCGACTAAGCAAAGCGTCACTCATACTCGCACAAACGACAATGAAATGCACGGCCAACTGAATTGTTCACTGGCACGCCAGACCGACAGGGCAGGTATTAGGGTGGCGCTAGATACTTATCGAACAAATTGATCGATGCGAAGCTTCACATCAGGGGCAGAAATGTACATGTAATTGTACAGTGACACGAGTACTGGGATTACTAAAATGTGAAGTAGTTGATGCTTCCCCACAATTAGAAATAGCATCTATTAAAAACTTGGACTATTTCAGATATGTGTCTTAGTCCTCGGTTTTCTTTTCAAGTGAGTAATACTTGGCATTGAACAGTAAAAATGTTTACCCTTTTGTTACTGTTCATCATGATTACGATTAAAAAAAGAAATCAGCAGTCATAATAATGTACTCAAGTCATAATAAATTCAGAATAACAGTAAGTAAATAGACAAATCAAATTACAAATTAAACAAACTGAAAATCCAGTTCGTCGATCATGTGGTAGGTGGCGTAATCGCCAATCGCGAATAATTGGAGTCAAAACTTTTCCGCGCGTTCTCGTGTAAACAGAAGCTGTTAAACATGCGGCTAGCGATAATTATCACGCTATTAATCTTGAAAATTTCGACAAATCGGTGAAAATTTAATAAAACCATCTCTAATCTACTCCAGATACGACTGATAATTCATTTTACATGCAGGTAAAAACGTGTGTTTTACGATAAGCCTGCAATAGACATGTTTAATAAATTCTAGTAGAGATCGATAGGTACTCATGCTTGTTTTAGCTGAAAGGCTAGGCTTTGATTTCATTAACCGTCAGCATATACTGACAGACTTGACGAAATAACTTATTCATAAATAGTTATTTAATAAACTGAAGTTAGATGCACTTTATATGGAATAGGAAGGAGAAACAATTATTTTGAGGTTAAAACTGATGGCAGCTTTTCATTTAGCTAACTTGCCTAGTTTACTTCTAGTTTAGGAGTAGATAGAGTAAGAGCATGCTTATTTGAGATTTAAGTTATTTACAACTATTTCTTTGAACTATACCTGTTACCAGTGGAATACCTGTGGATTGTGTAAAAGTGCCATGACCTCTTCAAGACTTTTGGGTGCATTACTGTTAAGGTAACTATAGAAGAATGGCCATCCCTTTTGTACAAACGTTCATTTTGACCTAAGAACTCGAATCTTAATATTGGGGAAATAAGATTAAAATGCGCCTAACCTAGCTTTTTCATCTCATTGGAAATATACTTCTTTGAATTATAACATTATTTAATTTTAATATACAGGGTGTAACTAAATAAGTGTAAAACATTTAAGGGGGTGATTCCTCATCGAAAAAAAGATAGGATCTTTCATATAAAGAAACTTCATTGGAGCATCCCTTGTTAAGATACAGCCCCTTAAAGGGGGTACATAAAATTTGTTTAACAATTTTTTTCACAAGCACTAAACAAGTTACAATATTGAAATTAACCTGACATTTTCTACTACCAAAAAGACACTTAGCCAGTAATTTATTTGGTTTACCCCATGGTAGTAAGGGGTGGAAAACGCAACCCCTAAAATTTATTTCCAACGTAATTTTTTGTCTTATTATTTTTTTACCATTTAAAAAATTATTTCCGATAGCCTGTTTCATTCTAAAAAAAAATGTCTCTTGAATTTTTTGCCCAAATTAAACCAGTTCGCAGTAAAAAATTATTTTACGAACAACTACAGAGATACATCGTCATAAATGCGGACTGGATTTACTGTTATTTTGTAGTTACTACCTGCATTAAATGATTAAAGGGGAATAATCAAAACTAATTTAATAATAACAAAACATACAACATGTAGAAATCATAGTAAATGTTCAATATGTCTACCTTCAGACATTACGCATGCGTCTAGACGTCGGCGCATTGAGCCACGTATTCGCTCAAATATTCCTGGAGTCTCTCTAATTACCCTGCACGCATCGATAATGCGGTTTCTTAAGTCCTCTACATCGCGAACAGGAGTACGATAAACCAAATGCTGCAAATGGCCCCAAGTAGACAAATCCAGAGGATTGAGATCCGGGGATCGAGCGGGCCAATTCTGTGGTCCTCCTCGACCTATCCACTGATTTGCATATGTTTCAGTTAAATGCTGACGTGCTACTTGACTAAAATGGGCGGGAGCCCCATCATGCATAAAAACCATATCCCTTCTGACGCCCAAAGGAACTTCCTCCAGCAGTACGGGATGCACTTCTCTTAAAAATTGAACGTATGCCTCACCATTTAATCGAGGAGGTAGAAAATGAGGCCCAATTAAATAATCCCCAATAACTCCGACCCACACGTTAAGAGAAAACTGTTCTTGATGGTTAGTTTCGACAATAGCGTGAGGGTTTTCATCAGCCCATATGTGGTAATTATGAAAATTAATAATCTTGTCCCGAGAAAAACTACATTCGTCTGTGAATTCGATCGTCTTCAGAAAGTCACGATTTCTTCTAATCATTTCCAGCATCCAATTGCAAAATTCAAGACGGTTCGGAAAGTCTCGCGGTAACAGTGCCTGTACTCGTTGCAGATGGTAAGGGTATAAGAGATGTTCCTTTAAAATTCGAAATACCGTCATATGATCAACATTTAGCTGGAAAGCAATCTTTCTAGTACTGGTAGTAGGTTGTTCTTCTATCAAATTAAGTACTGCTGCCTCAAGCTGTGGTGTTCTTACTTCTCGATGGCGACCACAATCCTGCGTTCTTTTGTTGAATGAACCATATTCACGTAATCGTTGATGAAGTCAGACAAATATTCTATGTGAAGGATGCTGCCGTTGAGGATACATTTCAGCATATCTTGTAGAAGCTTCTAACCCATTCCCCTGCGACAGACCGTAAACGTAATGCATATCAGCCATTTCCTCATTTGTGTATGCCATTTTAATAACAAGTGAATTATTAAAGTAACAAATTAAGAACAGAACAATACACAATTAGTATTACTTCAATTTCAAAAATTTACAAACTGACAGCTTGATTCCAATTTAATTGTCAGTATCGCTAATGGCGGCCTACTAGATAAATTAGTTTCGTATTTTCGTTTTATGGCGATATGTATCTTGTTCGTAAAATAATTTTTTGCTGCGAACTGGTTTAATTTGGGCAAAAAATTCAAGAGACATTTTTTTTTAGAATGAAACAGGCTATCGGAAATAAATTTTTAAATGGTAAAAAAATAATAAGACAAAAAATTACGTTGGAAATAAATTTTAGGGGTTGCGTTTTCCACCCCTTACAACCATGGGGTAAACCAAATAAATTACTGGCTAAGTGTCTTTTTGGTAGTAGAAAATGTCAGGTTAATTTCAATATTGTAACTTGTTTAGTGCTTGTGAAAAAAATTGTTAAACAAATTTTATGTACCCCCTGCGATGTATTTTATTCATCTCCTTATACCTATTATTACTAAAATCCATTGTATCAGTGTCCAATCATATTTAGAAAGTTTCTTATTTGTTTCTAGCTGACTGATCATGAATGCTGTGTCTCCAAAAGCTTCTCTGGTTAAATTAGGACTTTATCCACGACCAAAAGCGCTGAAGGTGATGGTGTTAGGCCAAAGTGGGGTAGGAAAGTCAGGTAAGGACTCACCGTCGGCGTCGGCTCAATTGGATAAAGAAATATAATTTTAATTAATTTTATTTGATTGCAATGAACTATACAGGGTGTTAATTAAGTATGTACAATCAATTACAAAAAATCAGTGGCGTACAGTTTTTTTCTCAAAAATATTCGTCAAGGTACCGCTCGTGACGCCACTGGACTTAACAAATCTAATCAAGTTAGAGTTAAATTAGCCCCTTAACACTACAAGTAACACTGCTAAATTACAACCAAATTGGGTAAAGGGTATTTAAGATATTTACGAAATAGCAATTTTTTTAAAAAAGTTTAACACCCTGTATCTTGAAAACGAAGCATCTGCGGACCAATGTTTATATGAACTTTCTGTCTTAAAATCAAATAATTGTTTGTTGAATCTATTGTACATACTTAACACCCTGTATATAATTTCTAGCTAGGTACTTTAAGTAAAACATATTACATAGTATAGTCTTTCCGAAGTCAGTTGAACTTGTATAAAAACTCCTAGCAATAAAATTTAATGAGTTTCATAAAAAAGTTTTCTGCCAAAGGTAAAAAATAATAATAATTTGTATATAATGTGTAGAAAATTTCTATTACATGTTCATTTGGCCACCAACATATTTTAATAATTTATGTCTTCAAACAATTTTATTATATTAATGGTACATTTTGGTTATGACATCAAAAAACATTTACATTTTCATTAAAATATATTACTGCTCGAACCAACGGGAAGATATCAACATATCCTTGTCAGGAAAGGATGAGGAAAAGTTGTTAGTTTAGGTTAGAAAAGTTATTAAATAAAAATAATAAACAGTAAAATAATTCCGCATTGCTGCACTGCACTGCTAGGCGATTTGTCAACAAATGAAATTTATGGCCTGTCGCTCAGTGCAGCTGTGTTTATGCGCTCACCTCCTCACTGAGACGAAGCGTCACAAAATCTTGCCAAGCAAAATCAAAATCTATTTCTCTTGCAGGTAACTGTGTTTTTGAGTTCATGAACCTGTTAACAGATGGCTCTCTTATTGAAGTTTAATTTACTCAAAGATATCAGTTAATATCACTTAATTGAATAATCAGCATTCAAAATAGTTGAGATTAGATGAGATCTCAAGTAACTGATTCAGGAATAACTATTTATCCTTAATAACTAAACACAAAAAAGTTTTTACAACAAATGTTAAATCAAAGACATCTGATTTTATAACTTGACGTGATTTTAATAAAAATATCGTGGCATTTTTTAAATAGTTAGATAATATAGAATATTAATAGACAGCAACTAATAAAAAAATACTTACATATACTTGCATACGTGACATATGTTATGCATAAAAAGTATTAATTACTTTTCTAAATAAATATTTGTAGTGTTATAAATATAAATATATCTATAGCGTAAAATTGTAATAAACTAACCCGATAAATGGCTTTAGAAGTTGTAGTTACCATTGTTTATGTTTCTAATTATTTCAGTCTCATCGGTACAGTGTATTATTGTTTACAAAGTTAAAGAAGGTATCACAGTTGTTTTATTCGGGGCGTTCCTTTTACTGAAAATTCCACGTAATTTGCACACAATCTCAGCTACACACTCTCCGGACTTGTTCACTCGCTCATCCATCATATAGCGCTCCATTTTGTCTAATCGCAATGCGCTTACTACAACATATGACCCTGCACAATACTGCCATCTCTTCAGAATGAAAATGGCGCCCAATTCAAATCCTGCGGACAGCCTTTAGAACTGTACTCTTCCTGTGGAGAAGTTCTACATACCTTTGCTTGTAAAGTAGTCCCCCTATGGAGACATATAATGGTGATATTTCTAAGATTGGCTTGGATCCTTTCTTCTGAAGGTCGTATTAGGAACGTAGTTGCAAAATGCAATGTATGGCAATATATAAAAATATAGCCACTCATCATCGGCCTTCAAAATCAACAGATTTTAGTCCTAGCGACTTTTAAGGATTTTTATTAAATTGAAGGTGTACGTAATGTAACTGGTGTCTTTACGCAAGTGTAATGAAGGGAGAATATTTAAAATATTAATTGATACACGTAATGTTTGACATAAACTGAAGAGAGTCCTTGGTTACATACAACTTTACGCGACAGTAAACATGAAACATAAAAATAAAGCGGTAAATATTTCTGTTTAATATTAGAGAAATGCATTTCTATTTCCATTGGCATCAATTTTATCAGAAAATAAGAATGTACTTTTAAATTCTTATAAACTCACGATAAAAAATGATATCGCGGCAAATAAAACCGTCAGTTGTTGGTGGAGTTTCTTGAGTGGTAAGACTAAATTGTTTTTACGAGCAACACCATTGACAGGTAAATCGTTCGCTTTATGACTTCAAATGGGTTACTGCGTCGCTTTTCAAATAGAAATTGATGTGTTTGCGTTAAAATGTAATTACCTATTTCCAATTTGTTATGATGAACGGGCAGAATAATTTTTTCACCGGTGAAATGCAGTGTAATATATTATAACATAAGGAACGTATTCCTGGAGTATATATAATTAGACCACATATCTATAAATAATCTTTTTGAGTGGGTTATTCTGGTTTCACTATTTTTATAAAAAAAAAATACTTGAAACATCTCATAAATTGGATTAAGAGTTGTATGTAATCAAAAATTGTTATGCAAACGTTTCGCAAAAATTAAAAACTTATAAAAATGAGCTGTTCTAAAACTTCTTTGTAAAAACTAAGGTACCTAGTTTTTGAGGAATAACAAATAACTGTTCCACTATACATACTACTACTATACTATACAGCGTGTTAATGATAAGTTTTACCAAACTTTAATGGCGTATTTTACCGATGAAAATAATCAACATTTGCTCTATAAAATTTTTTGATAGGACGCTTCCTTATGGAGATACAGGGTGTTAAATGTTTCAAATATTTAAATGATTTTCCGTGTAACTTCACTGGAAAAAAATATTTAGTGATAAAATTTGGGGGATGACATTTTCTTACTAGGGACTATTTTTTCATGGATAACTTATTCCAAAATACACTCCAGTGGCGTAGTTATTGGGGGAGTAGGTGACCCTTAAAAAAAATAGTACGCGACTGACTTTTTAAATAATTTTAAATGTTTTTAAAATGTACAATCAATTTGTGGCAAAAAATATAGAAGCAAGAGCAAAAGCACTTCTCTATGGACAAGCTCAATCCATTTTTGCGCGTAGGATGGACATATTTTCAACGTGTGCTTGGAGCTGTTTTAAGGAGGATCGAGTGCTACGAAAAAATGTAGAAAAATAGATGAGAGAAAGAACAAAAGTAGGTTACCGCACATCTCACAGAGAAATAAATTATTAAACATAAAAAGTTCTGACTTGTCGTCCGCCAAGTAATAAACACAAAGGAGTAACGGCAACAACGCAATATACTATGAATGTTTCGATACATAACTTAGTCATTTGAAATGGATTACATTCAACTTGTGTTTATTTGTGTAATTCAATTTGGAATAACAAAATAAAATGGGAAATTTTCATATGAAGTACGTTTTTTGAAATCATTTTTTTTTATAAAGTCAATACAAGAAGTAAAAAATGCCGCAGAATATAAACAATGAAAAATTTATATTTTTCATGACAGGGGGTATGAAAATGTCATTTTTAATATCATTTTTCATTTTAAAATTAACATCTTAATAATTTCAGTATATTTTTTAGAATGTTTTGGCTGCAATAACATCGTATCACAGTATAATACTACATATATCTAATTGTATTATACCTACTTTCATAAATGCAATCGCTTTAAACCCTTGTCTTATAAGAAACATTTGTATCAACAGAAGTGCAGCATAGTAGTATGCTACTTATGCATGTTACTAAGTCATATTTAAACTTTTCCACGCGAATCACTTCGTGATCACAATTTGTAGAGAATATAAAATGCGCAAAAGTTCTTTTCAAAAAAGAGCAGTGCATGCTTTGTGCAATGTACTCTTTATGTCAATTAGTGGTTGCCCTCGAACGGTGTGCGGAGGTTCTGACTCCACAATCTTCTCTTCAACAGCTTTTTTCCTGCTTTTGCTACTTTCTGTTCTAATTCTCAAGCGCTCATATTTTTTTTTGGTCACAAATTTTCCTTTCTATCAAGAAATTGAAGAAGTTTATGTCAGGGATTAAATTTTAACATTGAATACCTATACTTTGACTAAATCAAAAATCTACTTGATTGCTTGAGTGTTAATTCTTGTTTTTTTTCGTATAAAAAAATAATTGGAAATAATTCTGTGACAACATGTAAAATGCAAATTTTAAAAGAAACAGTTAAAAAAGTATAAGGGCTGCTTTAATTTTAATCTCCCACTTACAGTCGTAGATATCGTAAAATCGCTTTTATTGACATAAAAGTCAGTTTTATATGTCATGGCCACATGCATGCACGTGCGTGACTTTTCAGTCTGTGAACATCGTAGTTGGTATTTGTTTTTGTCCTCGTAAAGCTAAAGTTCATATTTAAACATCATTCAGCCCCTGCAACTCTTCAGAGGCCCAAAATATGGTAATAACTTCCACATTGTTTACCAGCAGAATGTCGCCACGTGCTTCGCCTTTTGTGTGCGTACCGAAATTATTTGTAACAGATCTGAAATAGAAACACGCACATTTTCCCTTCAACATCATAGTTGCCATTTTAATTTCGAAATGTCATTATTTTAAAAAGAGTGCGTAAAAGTAACATAGTTTTAATAAAACATCATCGTCATTGGCAATAAAAAAAAAACAGCGAAGGAATTTTCAATTTTGCGCAAGAAGCAAATTTCTACGTCACTGAATTTTACTGACAAAAATTGTATTAAAAAGTTCTTAATTTTTTTTTTGTAAAATGGATAGTTCTAGAAACATTTTATTTTAGTCGAATAAAATAAATTTATCGCATTTCCAAAATGACGGTTTTTTCGCGGTAACTTTGCCACTAAAATGATATAATTATAAATAAATTCACAAAATATTGCCTTTACTTTATTAATTTACGTCCAACTATTATATTTCAGGCACAAGATTCTCATATAACATTTATCCTCCTTCATTTAAATACACCCTAGATATCAAGGAATATACTAGAGAAAAAATAAAATATTCTTAAAATATTGGAACATTCCAGAAGCAATAATGTTCTGTGCCACTCTCACTCATAATATTCGACCCGCCCTCCCTATCGTTTTTACCTTTCAGTCTAGGTAAAAAATGGTAAAGAGTTATGGGAAATTTGCTTGCAATATTAAAGAAATATATACAAACGATTGTTTGTTGCGGTTTGAAGATATCAGCCAATCAATTGTTTTTTATATACCTATTACTTTAAAATCGCAAAAAAATTACTAAAACTCTCGTCATTAGTAAGGCTGTCAGAGAGAGCCGCAATTCAATGGAGTGCCAAGCGGGTCAACCGAGACATGCGTGAGCCGTTGCCTCAGAATGCTTTTCACGTGTATGTCACGTTGGTATACTGTTGCTTTGTTATCGTGCGGATGTTACATAATCAATTTTTATCCGTTGGTGTTTATGGTGGTGTATTGTAAACAATTTAATTTGTTGCTTTTTAAAAAATAACGCGTACGCCTATGTCTCGCGGCTCAGTTCAGACAGCCGTAGATTACCCATTTTTTTTTCTAAATAGATAGGTTAAATGTATAAGGAGAAATAGAATGTTCTGACTAATAGTAATCCTAGATACATAGGTATCAGATACTAGACTTAGGGAATAATCGATTACAGTTCTCGAATTACATAACCTCACAATTACTTGGCAGTATTTGTTCTTTTCCATTTAAATAACGCTGTACTCCGCCCCCCCCCCCCACAAAAAATACAAAAAACAATACATTACTTTTACTATAATTAATCTAAAGATATTAATTTTTGTTTTGGAGATAGTAGTTTTCGTATGGCCAAGTAAATACACTAGGCACAAAATTAAGGGATATTAAAAAAAATCCCAAAATTTTGGGTGATTTTCAAAGAGCTGTAACTTGAAGGGAAATGGTCGTAGAGAGAATAAAAAAAAAGGAAATGGAAGCTTCAAGTGTCTAGTTTTCAGAACTGCAGTTTAAAACTTTTTAGCGTCAGCAGTTTTTGAGTAATCATAAGAAAATCAACGGAAAAAAAATTGTAAATTTTTGCTTTTTCTATGGACAAAAAATTTTTTTGATAATTTGATCATAAAGCTCTTTTAGATAATTCAATTCTCTTCAATTTGAGCGGTTCCGGAGCCTTCTACGATTATTTGTCGCCGAGTATTCTCTACAAGTCGCAATAATAGGTTTTTGATAAAAAAAATTTTTTTTTCATTCTTTTCTAGAATCATGAATGTTTTTGATGAAGAAAATATGGATTTTTAGCTTAAAAATGAATAAAAAGTGAAAAATTACTTATTATATTGATTTTCAGCAAAACGACAAATTTAAACATTCCGGGCACTAGGAAAAAAAATCGCAACGTTTTGAAATTATCAGGGTTTCTTTAGGACACTTTGAGGTTGAAAAGTTACTGTCGGTATCCTTAGTTTATTCATTATTTGCAAAGTTATGCCAAATTATTCAAATAGCTCTAATTATGCAATTTTTTACCTTTTTTCTAATCAACATTTTCACTTTGAAAATTTTTTTTTTATCAAAATCCCATTAGTACGACTTGTAGAGAATACTTTGCAATTTTCAAAACTCTGCTTGGGTTTTCTGTACGACCATTATTTCTCGAGTAATTGATTGCCAGTCAAAAATGAAAACGATAACTCAGTGACAAATAATCGTATAAGGCTCCGGAACCGCTCAAATTGAAGAGAATTAAATTGTCTAAAAGAGTTTTATGATGAAATTACCAAAAAAGTCCATAGGCCTTTTTAAAAAAAGCAAAAATCTTTTTTTCCGTTGATTTTCTTATGATTAGTCAAAAATTACTGACGCAAAAAAATTTTAAACTGCAGATCTGAAAACTAGACACGTGAAGCTTCAATTTCCTTTTTTTTATTCTCTCTACGACCTTCCAAGTTACAGCTCTTTGAAAATCACCCAAAATTTTGTGATTTTTTTTAATATCCCTTAATTTCTGTGCCTAGTATTTATGCAAAGCATAACTTCCGTCGATTGCCTTTTAAAATGTAAAATAGGCAGTATTTTTTAACACCCTGCATCTATGTAGTATCTACTATTTAAGTTTTACTTGGCGTATTTTTGTAACACCTTGTATAGTTATATTTGAACTGTGTATCGTATCCGCGGTGTACTTCGAATAGCATTGTTAACCTTAGTCCGTTCTTGGATTTACGACCCATTAAGGTAGTATCTAAATATTTTCATAAGCGCACTTTATTGTTATTTTATTGACTACCCCCGTTTAATGTCTCTCTTTAATCTTTTTGCTTTTTGCGCAGCTATGGTAGTGCGGTTCATAACAAGGAGGTACATCGGCGACTACGATCCGACTCTGGAGAAAATCTACACTTTCCACACCGTCATCGACAACGAGATGGTCTGTTTCGATATATTGGATACGGCCGGACAGCCAGATGTGAGTACTCATCGATATTGCATTCCACAGGCTCCAGAAGTCGTATTTGGAATTTCTAATAACTACCCCGATGTAGAATATACATTAAGGAATCTGGAAAGGAAAACTTCCAGTCTCAAGAATTTTTTTTAATAACAGATTTTAATGTGGCTTTGTTGGGATATTTTCAGTCGATAACTTTCAACATGTTAGATATTTACTTTAATCAGGGTGTACTCTGGTTAAAGACGTAATACACGTTGTCTGAATATTTCGTATACTCGAAACGCCTATAAATTTTTCGAGGTGAAAGTAAGAAAGTTAGGCTAAAATTTCCTTTATCCGAAGTTGCTCTGTTCAGTCGTTAGAGAGCGTCAATATTTTTTTATTTTTTTTCCAAATAGCGTCGTCCTATTTAAATAAAATAATATCTGTGCATTTCTGATATAATAACTGAAGTAGTTGTCCTAAGCAAATATGTCCATATATATTCTTTTCTGGCGACCTTACAAGTACAGTTTTTTCCATAAAGATAGGGTCTCTTTCAAGTATCTTGTCTCTTGTAAATTGTTTGTTTTTTTAACTGTTTCCGCGTAATTAATTATTTCTTTAATCATAACCGACACATTTTTGATAAAAATCTAATTTTATTCTCCAGCAAAATCTGATTCAGTTAATAATGAAAAGAAATATTGCCTTGTAAAGTTCACATTAACGCACAATACAGTAAAAAAAATATTTGCACTAATTTGAGTTTTTCTTCATTCTGCAAACTGTGAACAGTAGTTTCTCAGTTAATTAAACAAATTGAATGTCTTTTATATAACAATAACAACAAAGATTAAAATTTGATAAAGTCACACTTTACAGATTGGGAAAAATTCGAGATAATTGCGAAAATTCTCTTTTTTTTTCAACAGCATTATATTACTAAAAATCTAATTAACAATTTTCGTAAATTAATATTTCATTACAAGTTTCTAAACTCCACAAAGCTTTATTTCATTTTTATTATCAAATTAGATTTTTCATGACAATTAAATCTGATTCGTATAAAAATGTAATAAATACGCGAAAATTATTAGAAATACAAAAAATTTGCAAAAGAAAAGAAAGTTGTAAAATATAAGATAAATAAGAACTGAAACTGAAACATATTTGCTCAGAAATGAGAATATTTTCCCATTTCTGTTAAAACAGTTAGGTACCTATCAAAAAATGACAACTATACACAAGTATTAGTTTACCAAATTTTATTTAATTCGGACGAAGCGTTTTAGAGTACTTATCTATCTGAAAAAACACAGATCTTTTGAATCTTGATGCCCTCTAGCGGCCAAACGAAGCAACTTTGGATTGAAGTAAGTTTAATTAAATCGCTTTGCTTTGACCCTAAGGATCTGAGGTAGTTCCATATCATGGAACATCGGGATATGTAACTCCATTGGATTGAATTTCGCGAAATAGATTAGAATAATTTTAATAATACCTGCAGACAAGCAGAGATTTGTATTCAAAGAAACATTTTTTGTAACATTAATTAAAATGTCCAAAAACTGAAACAAAATCCCTATTGCCTTTACAATGTTGTTATAAAAGTCAACACTCCTTAACTTTATTGTTAAAATAAGCGGGAACTTATGCAAATTATATTCATTTTCATTTATGTTGTGTAGCTAACAATGTTCCTAATATATTGTCTTTATTTTGGATTTTTAATCGTAATCCGTATATTCCCCGAGAATATTCCTACAAAAGTTATGATTGCATCTGTTATAAATATTATTTTTTTTACAATTCATGACCCCATACATCTCCAAACTCCAACACCACTGGCTAGATTTCTTTTACATGTAACTTCTCCATACCTCTGAAGCTTATATCTTCAATGGCTCTTGCGTAATTGATCAAGAACTACGGGTTCACGTGCAATCTCTGGAGGATTATAGAGCTTTTAGGAATAATTTTAGGAAAAATCGTCATTCTGTTTCTTCCAATACACACCCTTCAAATTCTCAACACAGATGCCTTTCTATTTCATTTATAAACATTCCATCCACTTCTAAGGAAAATCGCAAACCATTTCTTTTGTTTTTAGCCATTTTCTTTGAAGCAATTCGATTTTTAGACACTAAGACTGCAGCAACTGACAGCGAAAACCAACTTGAGCAAGTGGCGCGATTAGACGTAGTGATTAGACGTAGCGATTAGCTGTAGCAATTAGACGTAGCTATTAGATGTAGCGATTAGATGTAAGGATAAGACATAGCGATTACCTGTAGCGATTAGACGTAGCTATTAGATGTAGCGAGTAGATGCAAGGATTAGACGTAGCGATTAGATCTCACTTCAAATTTTTCAGAAAAACTCCAAGCGATTAAGACTTTTACACTCTAATAACTTTGTATTTCAGGAAAGCGAATGCTTGGGTCTAGAGGCCAATATCCGGTGGGCGGAAGCCTTCATCCTCATGTACTCTGTCACGGACAAATGTTCCTTCGACGAGTGCTACAGGCTGAAATTCCTCATAAACTACAACAAGCGACGGCGGCGGTTGGGCAGCAGCGGGAAAGACGGCTGTGGCGACGTGCCTGTAGTCCTAGTGGGGAACAAGATCGACTTGGCTGAGGACCGGATGGTGTCCTTGGAGGAGGGGCAGAAGAGGAGTAAGGAAATCGGTTGTGTTTGTTTCCATGAGATCTCCGTGAGGGAGAGCATAGAACAGGCGAGTGTTATATTAGGGTGCATTTTGGGGAACTACAACACTTTGTATTTTTTCCACCTATAATATACCAGAAGCTTTGATAATATCGGGATAATTTTGTCATAGAGATTGCTGGAAGCATGTTGCCGGGCTATTATTTTTAATCAAGGCGTTTGAAGGATTCAGGGTCTAAGAAGTTTGAGTTCAGCATGAGATAGGATAATCATAAATGAACAAAAAAGTTGTATAATACCTACAGGGGCGTAAGATTAACAGTTTTCAAAATACAGCGAGTATTAATATTGGGGAGTTTCACCACAACGTGACAACAGCGCTTAACCTGTTAATGAACACCACGTGTACACGCGGCAGACTTGTCCTACGGAAAAAATGTAAACAGCTATTATTGTAAAACATGTAGTAAATTTCAAGACAATTGTTTTCCAGTTTTTAAATAAATAAAATAGAATATATGGATTTTGTAGTACGAAGATAGTGTTGTGCTTAAATTTTAGTAATTATGAATCTATTAAAACAGTAACATAACTTTTAATCAAATTATGTATCTGGAAAATATGTAATTAAAGAACCCAAAGTTTCCCGTCATCCAAATAATTACGTATTAAAAATAATTTAGGTACTTACCAAAAAGCAAAATTCAGTAATTTTAAACGGACAAGTACAAAATAGACTACAACATATGCTCAAACCACAGCCACATAATATCCACCACCATTTTCGATGCACGCACGACACCTTCGAATCCAATTTTCGCGAATTCGCGGAAAACACTTTAAGAAAAGGAAATAGTGGTATGCAAAAAAACACTCCGACATGGTTGAATCCAGATACTAACTGAATTGCGTATTGGTGGTTCTGAACACCTTAGTACCTCTTGTTAATAAACCGCCGCACTCTTGTCACATTGCTCTATATGAATTTTATCGAATTTAAAATTTATTACAATGCTTATTATTTTTTAGAATTAATCATAAAGACGTTCAAGAAAGTGATAAACATTGTATTTTATGGTATCCTATGCACGTAGTTATGTCAATATTCCTTAATTAATCGAACTTTTGTACATCAAGTTGGCGATTTTGATAATTTTTTTTCTCGGAAATGGTTGAGTTTAGGACCCACATCATATAAGGTTTTTTTTGTTTATTTTAACGTATTTTATCGTATATTCAGGGAGACTAGCCTCCGTAGGTATATTTATAAAAGTCAGGTAAAGGTGATATTTCATATTTTATTTTATACAATAATAAATCAATTTCAGAAGGCACATTTCCAAATATTTGGAAACAGGCCCAAGTAGTGTAGATATATAAGAGTAGAGATAAAAAAAATGTTTGTAACTATCGTCCTATATCGATTCATTCTGTATTCAAGATAAGATATTTAAAGATGAATTGTCATTTGTTCAAGGATGCATCATAGTACACCTTTATCGTCTACATACATACCATACTACCGAGTTTGGTGTACCGCAAGGTTTTCACCTGGGTCCACTTCTTTTTTCATTCTGTATACCTATACAGTGCATCCCAGAAGTAACGCAAAAAATTCGTATTTTATTTTGTGTTGAGTTTTCACAAAAACGCTAAAACACGTCAATTAGTAAATAGGAATTGTCGTTTTGTCACGTAGGTTAAATCTTTTTTGCGCTATGTTTCATAAAACTATGACGTCATCGACATTTTTTTTAAATAGCACTACCTAATTTTTTAAGCATAAATGGATAGCCCTTTTGAAGGGAAATGCGTCGATATAGGGTTTGGCCTTCATCTTCCATCTTCATCTTCTAGTGGTTGGTCCTTTAAAAGTCCCATAGCACTGCGGCCTAATTAGGCCTATTGTGCGTTTCACTACTAGTCCTATTCAGCAAGTAGATTTGTCCTTTTTACAAAGTCCAAAAGCTTCCTTGCTGACACTTCTCTCAGTTCCTTGGGTTCCAAATAGGGTCTCCCAAGGAGCGCCATTCTGCTACGTGCAAATCCCGGGCACTCGCCCAGGATATGCAGAGAAGTTTCATCCGCCGATTCACATCCTCGGCAGACCGGACTGTCTACAAGCTTTAGCTTATGTAGATGTTTCCTAAAGTGACAGTGTCCCGTTATGAGTCCTGTCACTCTCCTGAGCCGGATTCT
>NW_019416897.1:1467614-1684324 GCF_000390285.2 Anoplophora glabripennis | reverse complement strand
TTCTACAGGACATAAAATGGATTTTGAAAATTTTAAAATTTTAACAACAGAAAAGGATTATTCTAAAAGATGTTCTTTAGAAATGTTTTATATTAACCAGGAAGAAAATACTCTAAATAAAAAAACAGATACAAAAGATATTAACATTATATTTTCCAACATACTTTCTATAGATAAAAATCTAAATCATAGCACTAGTAATACTAACACTAATATTAATTCTATATAAATATAAAATAATTTTTGTTTTTGTTTTCCTAAATTTATGAATGTCATTTGATGTAAATGTCCAAAATCTGTCAATATGTATATAAATATCAATAACTCAGTTTCTTGTAAGTAATCCACATTTATATTGTAAATTATTATTATTATATCTATAACTTATAGTGTAACTGAAGAAGCAATAAAATATTGCGAAAGCTTTTACGTAGAAAAAAGAGTTTCATCTAAAAAATAGGCTTTAATCCCACTAATAAGAAGATTTTAATTATATATACAAAAGCCACGAATATCTTTTCTATATATATATATATAGGGTTTGGCCTACTTTACTTTGATAGGTGCGAAAAAAAAGCCAACGATTGGAATGAACATGGTTTGAATTAATAACAAAAGTAGGTATCACCAACTTATGCGCGAACAGTGCTATAGCAAAAAATGTGTTTTGGTTGATTGTAGGTACATGTTTTTATGTAGATCGGGTAGGTACACACGATCACAGTGGCTATGTAGGCATTGTTCTGAAGACGAGAGTTAGCGAATGCAATAGTGCCTCATATCATTGTGACAGTTACAAATACCATAACTTTACATTACTATGGTGTTGTGTTTAAATGAGAAACAAAGAACTGAAATCGTAATTATGGTTGGATATGGAGATAGGATCCGTAGTTATGATGAAGTATGTCAATTATTCAATGCCAAGTGTCCAAAACAACCAATACCTCCGTCTCCAGTACGCAGATTAGTACGCAAATTTGAAGACGCTGGCCATGTTAGAGATCTGTCTAGATCTGGAAGGTCAACGACAGTGATAGAAAATGATATGCAAAATGTTATGTTTAGCTGTCACTGAAAATCCACATACTGCCGTTCGTCGTATCGTCGAAAACGCCAACATAAAATACATAAAAACGTACTTACAATCAACCAAAACACAAAACATCCACAAATTTCCATTTTTTTGCTGTGGCACTGTTCTCGCATCAGTTTATGATACCAACTTTTGTTGTTATTTTAAACCATGTCCATTCCAGTCATTGGCTTTATTTTCGCTCCTGTCAAAGTAAAGTAGGCCAAACCCTATATGAACGTATATCCCCTCAAAAGGACTATCCATTTATGCTTAAAAAATTAGGTAGTGCTATTTAAAAAAAATGTCGATGACGTCATAGGTTTATGAAACATAGCGCAAAAAAGGTTTAAGCAACGTGACAAAATGACAATTCATATTTACTAATTGACGTGTTTTAGCGTTTTTGTGAAAACGCAACACAAAATAAAATACGAATTTTTTGCGTTACTTCTGGGACACACTGTATAATATTTGGTAATGTTTTCAGTATTCTACCTTTATGCAGGCAATTATTTCATATCAGAAAATTGACAGAGTATTTTTACTAAATATAGATTTGTTCTGTAGGTCTATTAGTCAGGTTAAGAGTCAAGTTGTATCAATGGTAACTTAGTTTTAGCATGCGTTAATAAATTTGCATTTTTTGTTCATTTCTTTCAGTAAAAAAAATGTCCCACTAAATTTCACTAAATGAATGATCTAGTCGATCAACAGTGTATGAAAAACCGTGTTTTACATCCCATTTTTGATGAATTGTAAAGCCCTTTATAATATAATTAAGACAAAATCTCATTTCTGTTTTTTTTTAAGTTATTGAATCACATCTTCTTTGTCACCACCTTGCTGTTGCAACCTATACACATTTGTATGGATATCATGAAATGAATCACATCCAAAATGAGGATTCAGTCTGATTTAATCTGTTAATTAAATAGTGCCTGGTATGGCGATTTTGTTAACATAATATGTAATTAATTTTACAAGGGATCATCATGGCCTTACTATTATTATAAATTGAGACATTATATATTGACTGGTGAGGTAATTAATATATCAAATAATTAATTTGCTTGCTGGTGGAATGGTAGATTATATATTATGTGGTGAACGACGTCGTTTGGAGAGGAGATGAGTTTGCTTTATTATTGGGCAATTTCCGGTATTCGATCTAATTATTTCCGTATGTTTTAGTAACTAATTTAGTGCCTTCATATATATCTGCATTCTAACTTAGTTCTTTAGTTTTTTGGGCCAATATAATTGACGAAAGGAATGACTGATTTTGCTGAATGAAGTGATTATCCTTAACATAATGTTCTTCAAGATATTATTCAAATTCTATTCGTATTTAGTTGCAAAACTGTTTGCGCGGAATTATTGCGAGAGTATGTTGTAACTGTGTATGAGCTGTTTAGGTTGTGCTTTAGATGCAGATGTTTGGTTTTCCATATGTACATAAGTATAATTATACAATATGTTTACAAATTTGGAGAACATATTTCAAGGGCAAATAAATCGAATTGCTAGAAAAAACTGACTTACACCACACTGATATGATGAAAACTTGTTGGGAATCGCTGAATCCACCGATATCCCTGCCTCTCCATACGTTACCACAATGTCCATTAATTCATTTTTATTGTATGGATTGGTTGGCCATTTTAGTATATTTATTCTCACTTATATTAATAAGTAACACACGAAAAGCACACTGTCCTTATGCGAAAACATTGAAAAGTAATAATCTACAAAAATAAATGACTTAAGTGACCCTTAAACAAACAACAAACTAAGCACTATTTTACAGTGGCTTCATTTTACAGTTGCAACGATTTGATTATTGTATGTATTTTTTAGGTGTTCAATGTTTTTCGAGACGTCTGCAGGTTTTGGCGAGTTCACAGCAAAAATCCTGTCAAGATGAGACGGTCGGCCAGTGAAAAGGAACGGACGTCACCGGACACAGTTGGATCGTTATGTTCAGCGGTAGTTTCGCCAAATAGCCTCTATCCGTATAAGCCAATAATAGGTAAAATTCAGACAATTTAGAATGTGAATCTTGTCAAGTATAGTTAAGTTTTCCAATACATTATATACGCATGTTTAAAGTATGAATCAATCTAATATAAGCTCTAATTGAATCGATATATATTTCTCTCTCTCTCCCAAAGTTTCAAATTTAGAATTTCATTTTGAATTTGGGATATTACGTGTTTGTATCATTAAAATGTGGATAGTGTAGGTACAAAAATTAATGTAAATTTTTATAAATTTTGATAAAATTAAAGCAAATTTATGCACTAAAACTAGTGTATTGGTCTTATTGGATAAGCTAACACCACCACATTGTTATTCTTTAAGTGACATTTATATTCCTCAAACCTCGTGCTAACATTTCTTCCCTTTTTCCCAAAAGGACTTTAAAGCAGATCGTACCGAAGCTCGTCTTGGGAAAGGTTGTCCCTACGTTTGTGTTTTCTTAAGATGTGATCTATTTTGTCAATACATCGTTTGTAAGCAAAGTACATAAGTTGTCGCTACGTATTGCTTTATTTTCTTGTGCTGAATTACAATTCTGATGGTTCGTTCAATAATCTTGCCTGAATACACATTGCCTTATAGAGCAGATCGTAGATCCTTCCTTTCTAGACAGAGTAATGGTGGGACTGAGAAGCTTGATCTATTGGTTAGTTCGCTCTAAACATTGTCAGGATGTCATTATCTTCACGAAGATTTCTAGAAATGATATTGTATCATTTGCTTTCATCTTTATGGCGAAGCAAATGTTCTATTAATGTGGTTCAGATGTTTATATCAACGGGGATAGAATAGAATAGATGTATATTTAACATATCTGAACTAACACTAACACTTCGGCTTTAAAGTTGCTGACTCCAGGGCCATCTTTTCAAATTATCTACTTACCAGAACAGAAGACAAGAGTGAACTCATAGCTGATCTTACAGTTTATTCATAAAACAGGTTTCCAAAGGAGAAAAAGATCCATCTCCTGCGCGTTGTCTACTAAATTCTTCCGCCAGAACTTCTTTAATTGAACAATCACGTCATCATTTGGAACTAGTTGAATTCCCATGATTTTGTTGATAAAATCTCCAGCGTTCTTGACATTAGTCTTTTCCATTAGATCTTTAATTTGCATTCGACACGTTCTGAACAAGTGGATGGGTGGCTGATCCAGTTACTCTCACCATTTGTTGGAGTGTTATGCTCGGCTTGTGGACTTTTGGAAGTCAATAAATTTGATGTTTTCTTGAATCACTTCAAATAAGATACCTACGTAAATTCCTGCGAATGTTAGCGCTCAAGTCTCAACTTTCTTAATTGTAGTATTCTTGATATTTTTGTAATCTGGGCCATGTGTCTCTCACAATGTCGAGATGTCTAAAAGCAACACGGGGCAACTAGCCCAGAAACTGTTCTACAACTATCACTGAAGCTTGTTTTTTACTACCTTGTGTGTTAGACGGATATAAAATTTTTTCAGTTTAGGATTGTGAAAACTTCAATTCAATTATACAGAATTCGGTCCTCCGGAAATAAACTTATAATCAATTTATGCCGACACTAACGACTGAAGATTCATCGTAATATTTTTTAGGTAAACGTTGGACCGAGGTGGAGCTGGAAGAAGAAGAAGAGGAGGAATCGGAGAGCAAAGAAAGCGCCGCTTCCAGTCCTTGCGACGCTGTACCTTTCCGAGAAAGAGCTTCTACGGAGGGTCACATTCCCCACAGGCCTTGGAGGTGGAGATATCCCCCCCCTAAGTCAAACAATAATGACCCTAATTACTACTCCAGTGCTAGGGTGGATAGGAGGATGAGCATTTCCATGAGGGGGAGTAACGCAAGCTACTAGTTCATCTCGACTGTACTTAGGAGAAATTGTTGAGAACGGATGATATTTATATGTTTATATGGAATTATATATTAACTGTTTTTTGTTATTGAGAGATTATAATAAAAATATTATTAACATTCCAGTATGTTCCGTTTATTTTGGTATTTAATTCATATTGTTTCACTGAAGAAAGAAGCAAGCTTGATGTGAGGTCAAAATAGGAGGATTGAGACAAAGAGATGCGCTTCTTTTCAGCATAGAAGGTTTCGAAGTTTAAAAAAATCTGTTTGAAAAGTTTGACACTTGTTCGTCTCCAAAGTTTCCTATGAGGGTTTAGAATTCATCCCCTAAAAAAAAGTCGAGTTTCAAGTTGCATTATCAAAATATGATCACTTTAATTTTCACTGGACGTCTCTGTCGGACCGCACTAACTGTTTTAATGTTAGAAAAATTATTGTGGAGATACAAGACAAGACAATAAGTAGAAGTAGATACATGTGTAACTAGCGTCCTCTACCGATGAGCACACAATTTTTGAAATTTCACTGAAATTTCTAACTTGATTGGTGATATGACTTTGTGAAAAGGAGCGGATTTTCCTCAAGGAGTATTTGACCGTGATCTATTCCTAATGACAGACCTTTTATAACTATATTGAATACCTTTATGCTGTTAGTAAATAAAGTATATTTTGTACAATTTAAATCTCTTTGAGAAAGGTATACATATCACTAAAATCTAAAAATGTGAGAATATATCGACATTGGAGATCATATTTGGTACAGATTAACAAAAAAAAAACTTACTAACTGAATTGCTTTAACTACGGGTTGGTATTCGTGGTGAACATATTGTAGGTATACGGAGACGTCATCTAAATCTATTTACTTTTGAAGGAACTGCACAATTTGGAGGATGCAATCTGAAACAGACAATAAATTAATTATCGTTTTCGTTTAAAGACAGAACGTAACAGAAACGTTGCGACTAACTTTGGGGGTATCAAAGTAACAGAAAAAGACTAGTGACGATTTTTCTGCAAACAATTTTTAAAGCTTCTCACAATCTTGCAAAGAATGGACGTGAAACATTGTTTTTGTTCAATTACTTCAGAACCATTAAAGATATAGACGTCAAGCTTGGTATAGTTTCCTCATAGTAGCTTCCTAGTGAAACTTGATCAAAAATTAATCAGTGGTGTCAAAGTTGAGGGATCCTGAGGGATTATGATTGTTAAAACATGTTAATTGAGATTTTTTTTGCAGACTTGGATGAACCATTCCATCAGCAAAGAATCGTAATCTCAACTCTCTTAATTTGCTTCAATTTCTGAAGAATTTGGGGTACATAATTGCGGAAAAATTGAATTTATTTGTCTGACTACCATATATTAAAACAGATGTGAATTTTAGCACAATTTCGAGTTATCTTGAGTTTCATCTATGACGCGCTTAAAAATATTTATCCAAGTTTTTAAATGATTTTCTACGATGTCAAATAACTTCTTTTTTGACATTTGAAATCCTTAGACTCCTTTTAATTTCGACGCCATTGGTTATTTTTTGATAAAGTTGCTGTATATGTACTTACATGTAGGTAGCCAGTACTAAGGAATTGGACTGATTGTACTAAGTTTGAAGTCTATATATTTTCATTAGTTCTTATTAATTGTCCAAAAACTGTATTTTACGTTTAATTTTTGAAGAGTCGTAGATTCCTGAGGTATAGTTTTAGGAGTATTCGTTCTTCCTGTTTTTTTTTTTTTGTATATTTTGATAAAAGGAATCTGCTGTGAAAGTTTGTCGCAACGTTACGATGAAATAAAATATGATGCAATTTTTTTATGAAAAATATTATTTCAATATTTCTTTGTACATTGTTTCATGACATTCTCATAATTTCATTTTGATCAAATTTAAGGTTCAATTTAAAAAATATGATGAGAATTTATAAAAGTCTACTTCTGTGGTACATTCTTTTAGGCAAAAAATGTGTGTTTGGTGGTAATAATATTTTTCATTGGAATTTTTTCACTTAACCCTTCTAATTCAGCAGCAGCACAAAGAGGAGTGTCGACTGCCACGATTTTATCAAACACCCCGTAATCTATCTTGTACCCTCTCATATATTCGTCCTGCACCACAACTGGTTCAAATCTGTGACCCCAAAACACCTCACTGGACAAATAACTAGACCTAGCCTGGGTCTTCTGATCAGTACTCTCGATGGTGCCTTCCAACGTCACGACAATCTCGAATTTCTCCTTCTGCAAATCTTGGGCTGAAAGATGGTACAAGGGAGATTTCTTGTCGATTTTATGCACTATGCACATGGGCCAGATAAAGAAAAGGTCTCCATCGCATTCGTCGGCACTTACAAAGAGTTTTGTTTGGAAGTTGTTCAAGGTCTCACCCTCTTTAGTCTTCCTGGGTCGGATCAGTTGTGCTTTGATTTTTGTTTCGATGATCCTGCTCTTTTTTCTCATGTCTCCGACTCTAAACATCAAGCAGAGAACGCCGTCGCGTTGACAGATGACTGCGTATCTGGAGAACCTTAACGTTTGCGTTCTGAGTTTGGGTCTCGTTATTTTTGCGAAGAAGATGCCAACTAGGAAAGCTTCTATGACGAGCCCGACGATGTTCTGGATGCACATCAAGAGAACGCCTTCAAAACATTCCTCCGTTGGGGTTCTCTGGCCGTATCCAGTAGTATGTTGGGTTTCTACTGAAAACAAGAAGCACGACATGAAGCCGTATATTTCAAGAACGCATGGAGTGAAGTTGGAAGCTGCTTGGTTCATAGGCAGGTGCGCTTCCTCTAGATCTCCGTGGAAGAAGGCTACCAACCACCAGGCTATTCCAAAGAGGAACCAGGACACGAAGAACCCCAAGGTGAGGACGGTGAGTGTCCATCTCCACTTCAGATCTAGGAGAGTTGTAAAAATGTCGCGAATAAATTGTTTCTTGGGTACTCTTGTTGGGAAGATGTTGCATTCTCCATTTTTCGATACTGCACGTATGGAATTGTTTACAGATGACGTTGGTTTTCTGAAAATCAAATAAATTATATGACATTTAATACAAGGGTAATAAATAAGTAGGATTTTATCACAGTTATTTTTTTCATCGATATTATTGCTCTTCAGCTGGTTTTGCAGATGTAAATTACTGCGAGCAACGCATAAATCATAAATAGTTTTATATAGTCATTTTAAATATAACAATTTCAAACATTATTTTTCCTGAGTGAGATGGAGATTTTAGTTTCGACGATTTTTATAACCTTCATGCTTGATATCGCCCCCAAATAAATCATTCTGGGTATCTTCATATACAGGGTGGCAAATGAAAACGAAACAGAACCATTTTCATGAACTGCGTCAAGATTGTAGAAAAACGCTAAGTCCCGTCGATTAAAGAGGGACATTCTTTGCTGGTATTTTTGACTCCGCCACTTTCAACCCCAAAAAATTTAAATGGCATTGGGGGTTGAGTAATATTTCTTTTGAAAGCTCCTACAATTCTCTATACAACAGACTTTAAATTTTATAATTCCGCCCAATTCCTTTGAAAAAAAAATTACATTTTAAAATTTAAATTATGTTTAGTTGCTTAGTTGATTAAGGGCTGGTTTCTTCACTGTCGGGTAAATTTATGTCAGTTAAATCTAAGTCTGTCGCTTTTTTATGCATATGTGTTTTATGAGACAGATATAGATTTAACTGGAAGATACATTTATCAGAATGTGAAAAAACCCGACATAAATGTTCTAACTGATGACCGCCCGCTTCCATACAAGAATAAAGATTTTGTTCGAAACGTTCGCGCACATTCCGAAGCATTTCCGGAGTGATTCGACGGCACTCGTCGACGATTCTTTGACGCAAATCTTCCAGCGACGCTGGCTGTGTTTTATAGATTTTACTTTTTAGGTATCTCCACAAAAAGAAATCAAGGGGCGATAAATCCGGTGATCGTGGATGCCACTCAATGCTGCCTCTTCTCCCAATCCAATTCCGTAGAAAACGTTGGTCCAAATACTGACGGACAATTAATGGACCAATAACGGCAATTGTGACGATTTACCGTCCCGTTCAATAACTGCATTCATCAGAAAAACGGATGGTAAAAATAAACTGTGGATCGTTCCCTGCTCGCTCACTCATTATTTCGCAAAATTGCAAACGACAGTCATAATCATACTCATGAAGTTCCTGGACTAAATGTATTTTGTATGGATGGGATATAGTCTTCTTTAAAACGAGGTCCAGAAAAAAATTCATATTTCTTATTTCTTATTTAATTTGGACTCAAATTTAATCTACTTACTAACCATTAAGAACTCAAAACACTCACACATTTGTAAAATACTAGCAAAAATTATAAGATTGGCACTTAAATGTAAAAAACATTTTTTAAATAATTTATTTGAGTACTTTATACTTTCAAAAAATTTTTGGCGGTCCAGTATTTTACCTTCCGCGGTCCGCCAGTTGCCGACCCTTGCTCTATAACATACTTCCTCCTGACATGTCGATCTTGATGTTGTTCATTAAATGATGAGCTGTTCTATTCGCACATTTATTGTTCATAAAGTAAATCGAAATGATATCTACCCTTTCCTCAATGGAATAAACCATAGTGTTTAATTTTCAAAAACACAATTAAATAAACTACCAACCAACGCTTCCAAATAATAATAATAATTTGGAATCCACTAATTTTACGTTCATTGTGTGTATATCATTCATTTCTGTTATTTACAATTTTTTTTTTACGAAAGTGATAACAAATCGCCAAAAACCAATGTAACGCAAGAAATACTAAATTTTTACCATTGGCATACTTAACTCGAATTACCGTTATTAATTGTTTGTACATAAGTTTCAACTTTAAAGTCAAAAGTCTTGATAAGTATTGGGCGGAATTATAAAATTTAAAGTCTGTTGTAAAGAGAATTGTAAGAGCTTTCAAATGAAATATTACTCAACCCCCAATGTCATTTAAATATTTTGGGGTGATGCTTACCCTTGCTTGGGGGTGAAAGTGGCGGAGTCAAAAATACCAGCAAGAATGTCCCCTTTAATCTAAAATCGACGGATCTGAGCGTTTTTCTACAATGTTGTCGCAGTTCCTGAAAATGGCTCTGTTTCGTTTTCATTTGGCTACCCTGTATATGTTTACGATGGTATTTTAAAAAATAATAGCAAATTTAATATTTCGAAATATGTAAATTAACTAGATATATAATTATAATTTTTCTAAGCAATCAATCAGCAGAACGAAAGGTTTTCTATTGTAGCTTCAGTGAAAAGTCCACCACTATTTTACCTTTGCCATCTTTTCTAAATATTTGTCATCCTAAAACATTCTTTAAGGGTCCAAATACAAGTAGACTGTAAATATATGGAGTAGATAGGGCTTCCTTTCCCTCTGAAATCATTGTTGTAGACTTACATAGCTTACTTTAACTTTCTAATTAGGTTCCACATCTTTAACAGTCGCTCCTTGATAGCCTCCAGCTAACATCTTTCCTTCTAGCAGAACCTATACAGATTTCTTTCTACCAGGATAATATTACTCAAATGTTTCCTGGGGTTTTCAGTATAGTCTTTCTGCTTTGTAATACATCTAGTCTACTTTTCTATAAATCTGTAAAAATTCCCTCTACAGAAAAACTTTTTGGTGCAAATTTTAACCAGCTTTGTATGTACCACATCTAGTAAGGTTTTCACAGGTTCCCTTAAACTGCAAACTGCAAAATATTTTGCAATATCAGTGGTCCTATGTATTGGTACACTCAGAGTCTCGTATTTGTTGAGACCAAAGAATAACGAACAGTGCAAAATTGGTTAAAAGCTTTTCCAAAAAGACTACCCACATATTTTAGCTGAGGAAGACCAGTGTGTTTCGAAACAGAATGATTTTGCTAAACAAGTAATTTACAAACGATTTCCATAAGCACTGAAACAATTTTATTAACTTTAACTAGCATTTAGGCAGTTCTTTTACGGAATATTTTCAATTTGCTATTATTTTTTAAAGCGTATATATACTTTTTATTTACATTACCCCATATCCTCTGTGTCTGAAACATTTTGACCATTTTTATACACCGGAATAAAGTATGTTTTCCTTCCTTTCTTTGTCGTTTCAGGGCATTCCAAACTTTTGTTCTTTTCTCCCTAGAAGTGCAAAAATGTATTATTTATTAGAATTAAGCAATTGTTTTTTATAGTGTCTAATGCAAATTCCTTGTTAAACGTGGAAGACTTATTGGGTTATATAATAAAACATGTTTCACTTACTTTCATCCTCGACTGTAAATAAATCACGACGACTTTTTGGAAACCGCAAGAAGTGCCATCATAAGAAACAAACAAACAAAGCCTGATGGCCTTTTAAAATCGCTCGTGCACTTCGCAAGGACTGTCTCACATTTTTAACTATAACAAATTCGCTTCTTTTATTATCTTGTTAAGACTAATTTGCTTCTAAAAAGGGAACTACGAGCACTGATAATCTGCCGGTTTCCATTGGCTCTGGTGTAGGTGTTAATACACATTTTTAAAACAATTGCGTCCTCGAAAAGTAATGCGAAATATCTCGCTTAGAATTTGATATCTGTAATTGAATGCATTGTCAAACATTATTAATATATTTTCATGTTACTATTGTAAATCAGATCACAAAGGAAATAAAAAACTTTACGATCATTGGAATGCATGTTAGGTATACAGGGTGTTATGTTTATAAATTAACTTGTAAAACTGTACACTGTTCCATTTTCGATGATAATAGGGTATATACTTAATTTTATTAGAAATAACCGAAATGTTACGTTTGCCTATCTTTAGTGATGAATTCATTGATTTTTAAAAAATTTTTTAAAATGTCTTATTGAACCTAATGTATTTAGAACTAATTAAAGAAAATTTAAACCCTAAATTTGCTTCACTACCCAAATATAATAAATAAAATTGGACCTGTAATACATGTTAGCTTCATAAGATACGAAGCAAAGCATAAAGATTTAAAATACATATTTAGCTACCCATATTAGATGTAGAAAAAATGTACCTTTTTCACTTTGTATGCGGACGAAGCTTAAATTACCTATAGAATTTTATCACAAAAGGGACTAATAGACACGTTTGAACATGGACCAATTCAAAATTTAATAAAAGGAGACATTATTTTTCCATCTATTTCAGAAATTTCATCAAGTTTTTGCGTGCCATGATTAAAAATTATGGTAATTTTTACAAAATCAAGTCTTGAATTTTATTAGGTATTTATGAGGATATTCCTTCTTTCGGTATAATAGAAAACATCATTATTCATGAAGACAACAATACAATTTGTTTTCATTGCTATTTATTAATTACTTTACATTATGATTTGCATCTTCTGAGAAGATCTGAAAAATTTGTAACGGGGTAGACATTAAAACTTTAGGAAGAGTTAAACCTACCATACTGCACTTGCACACCGCCTTGGAAAAATTATTTATATTTTTGTGAATGTTATTTTATACATATACAGCTAAAGAATATTAATCCTTAAAATTGTTTCTTATATTTGTAATGTTTTGTGTATACTTTTATTTAAGAAGAAAATACATTCTATTCAAACATACTCATACTTTTATTTTAACCTTACCCTCTCTTCTCTAAAAAAGTTCCAAATTTTTATTCCAAAGAACTATTTTTCTTTAATTCAGAAGTTATAGTCTCATATTAAATAAAACCATTTATTTATATTTAAAAAACAATAATTTTCTTTCAAACATATATTTTGTTTTGTTAGAACGAATGTAGTGTTATATTAATTTTATAGTATTTTTAAAATAAAATTACAAATGTATTCTCTAAACCAATGAAAAATTTGTGTCAATTATTTCAATACATAAATATTTTTCATGTGAAGCGTTTATTACTTAATTGAAATAAATATTTTAAAGAAATAATATTCTTTGTTCAAATACATGTTTGCATTGCGGATATGGGAAGATATTATTTGTTTAGTTTAAATTTTACTGCATTGAATTAAACAATTATTTTTATGTGAGTATTTTTCATATTCATTCAACTGTTAAATATATAAAATTTAATATTCTATTTGATTTTCAGGTAGGTATAGTGAGAAATTCATTATTTTATCGATTACTTTTGTACCCCCGTCGCCGTTGCCAAAAAATTAAAAAAGTTCCCCTATATTAATTTTTTATCTTATAACTGAATATTAATTAGCTATCATAATACAAAGACTATGAGATATGATTAGGGCTGTAGAACTGGGCCGCGGGGATAAGCGTACGCATTGTTTATTAAAAAGTAACAAATACCATACCATAAACATATATTTTATCACCGCTGCGAATAAGTTTCGCTGAAACAAGAGTAGAAACATATCTGATGATGCGATCTATAATGCATTCTATCCAAATTGTGCAACCGATGGCAACGATGCGTAAAACAATTTAAGTGTTTCACAATGATACAATGACATAAATCTTATAATCATTGTTCACTTTATTTTATGTTGATCCTCACGCCTTTGGTGAGCTGCTAATTAGGTATATGATATTCCCGTGAACTAAAATTGGTTTACTTGGCGCATGATGTCACATGAAGGGTAATTTAAGTGGTATCATTAATAAAGTCCATTATTAGTTTTCCTTATGCACCTAATAAATAAAAATGATATAATTATATTCCCAGTATTATTTCGTAATTCGTGTGCAGCTTTTCTAGAATCTTTCATGAATTCTGACATATTATTTGGCAAAATTTTTTTATAAATCATTTGGTGGCCCTTATTTTTTTTGTTTAGCAAGTTCTGGGGCTATTACATAGTCAACTATTTTAAAATGCCTTGAACAAATCCAACCATCTTTGGTGATAAATATATTTACGTCCTCAAACTTCAACCCAATTTGTAATATATTTTCATTATTTGGAAAATGGAAAACATGATGTTCTTTTAAAGATCTGCTTTGGTTGCAATCAGAAACACAATCATATTAATGTAAATATGAAATTTGCACCAGTTTAGACGCAGACAATACGAAAGCCCGACACTTCCCGACAGACCGGCACCGACAATATCCACAAATCGGCACTTACTCTCCACATGACGTCATAACATGGCAGCGGAGATGCGCCATATCGTATCTCTTAGTCGTTGTATCATGGATAGCTATGATATAGAAAAATACAGATTTTTAATGACAGTTTGCTGTTTCAAATATGTATACAGGTTCTTTTATACATAAATCTAGTACCATATTTTTAAATTTGATAAGAAAAATTAAATTAATCTCAAAATCTATAAGAGACAGAATTCAGAGAGTGCTTTCATTTAAGCGATTTCCATCCCTTGTAATAGCCAAGATGATAAGTTTGACACGTAAATATCGGACACACTATAGTGTAGTAATATTATTTTGCTTCCTGTTCATTTCCAGCGTTTAGGTCAATAACAAATAGGTCAACTATTAGGAAACGGTTCGTTGTCACAAACTTGCGCCAAATTTTCATTGTAGTACGTCATTAGTTTCCGGCTATTATTGAATTAAAACAAAGTAATTATTTGATTAAGAAGGATGTTGAGAAAAATGGTGTTTACGTATCAAATGCAGTGTATCATACCAACAGGCTTAATGACCTATACAGGGTGTTTCAAATTGAAGCGTTATCTCGAAAACCGCGAGAGTTAGAGGCTCTACAAATAATTGTTTATTTTTTCGGAACTACCAAAAATATTTCTTTCCATTGACCGCCCCATGACCTGTAATTATACATATTTTCTTGTTAGATGTCAAAGTATTTTACATTCACAAACAATAGGCAGTTCAATTACTTCACGTTCGTTACAACAAGTACAATACGAATGAAGTGGAAGCGGATGTGAAGTAATTGAGTTCGTGAAGTATTTGCGGACGTAAAGATATTGATTAACAAAGCAAAGCCAAATTATTAGGGTCGATGGAAATTTAATAAATACCTACTAATAATTTAATTAAAAAGTGAAGGGTCATACAAAAATAATGTTAGTTAAGTTTATCGCAGTCACTGACTACCTCGTTATTAAAATAGATCATAGATGTCTCAGGTGTCTTAACATTTCAGTGAAGTATGGTGCAGTTGATATATTAAGAATAGTCTCGATTGTATTACTATAGATTACAACGACGCGTTACTACAAAAACATGCTATCTCAAATTTAGGTTGGAAAACATGCTAGCTAAAATTGTAGTTAGAAAACATGCTACCTTAAATTAAGCTTAGAAAACATGCTAGCAGAGATCTTTAAGTAAAAACATGCTATCTCACACAAAAGTAGGTTTGAATAGAAATTTAAGTTGGCTGCATTGGTGTTGAAATGCACAATGAATGATTGAAACCGTACACTTATAATAAATGTATACAATATATTTTTCAAAAAGTAAGGAATATTTACACTGTTTATTTTATTTTTTCATTCAAGATGTTTCAATTAATTTTGTTAAGTTACTGTTATAGGTAAACGACAAAATTGTTAATTAAAAAATAGAATAATATGCAGTATGCGTAACACGTATATTACTCGACGTATTTCGAAATAACAAATTATTATCAAACTTACTTTTGTGTGAAATAGCATGTTTTTACTTAAAGATCTGTGCTAGCATATTTTCTAAGCTTAATTTGAGGTAGCATGTTTTCCAAGTACAATTTTAGATAGCATCTTTTCCAAGCTAAATGTGGTAGCATGTTTTCGTAGTATAGGTATCATAATATTGGTTAAATTTAAAGCAGATTGGAACAATCAAGCAGGAAGCTAACTAAGTCTACTTCCGGTTTAACACTCTGTATTTCATAATCGAAAAATTTCCAGACGTCTATAGAACTTTTTTAATTCAAGGCGTCAAGCATTTAAGTAACATCCGTTACGGTTTTCCTTTTAATTTGTTTTTTTTTTTGTTAATTTAAGGATCAGTATATGTATACAGGGTGTGCCGTAAAGTATGTTACAAACTTTGGGTGGTGATAGTACATAAAAAATATGACTAAAAACTCTAATAAACATAACCTCTTAAACGCACCGTTTTGAAGTTATTATAGGCCTTAAAAGGTGCAACTACAAAAGTAGTTTTTGTGACGTAACTCTTTGTTGGAAAAAGAAAACTTAATGAAATTTTCAGGGGCTAATCAGCTTTAGGAAATCAATAAATAATACGGATATGAATAAAATCGAGAAAGCAGAAGGGTGTTTTTTTATCACCCTGTATCCTATTTTTTGACAACAAAAATTTTTCTGCAAAGATACAGCAAATATCATTTTTAGAAAGACCATTGAATTTAGAAATTTTTTTGTCTCTTGTGTTTTTTATGTAAAATGTTTAGTTTTCTAGTAAATTTACAAAATGCAGAGAGATGAGTGCTTCCGAATTATTTACATACATTTCTTAAGCCTAGTGAATTTTTAAGAATACAATCAATTTCCAAAATAATTTTTTTAATTAAGTAACAAAAACAAAACTAAAACAAAATATGTTATTATAATAAATGTTGAAATTGACCTCCTTCTGCATTGATACATGCTGTCAGTCTCTTTATAAAGTTAAATCTGACTCTTTGGAATATGAATAGACTATTTCTTATTAAATTAAAGGTTTCTACAATTCGCAGTCTAAGTTGATCTTCTGTATCAACAGGGGTTGCATAAACTTGAGATTTCGCGTGTCCCCAAAGATAAAAATCGACAGGATTCAAGTCCGGTGATCGCGGTGGCCAGGCTATTGGTGCATTATATCCTCTTCCAATCCATCGATTAGGAAACCGCATATGTAGATACTCTCTAACATGAACACTGAAATGCGCAGGTGCCCCGTCATGGAGGTACCACATGTATTGTCTCAAATTTAAAGGAACATTTTCCATTAACTCAGGGAGATGGTTTTCTAGGAAGTTTAAATATTCTACTGCATCAAGCCTTTGAGGTAGAAAGAAAGGCCCGAGCAAATAGTCACCTATTATTCCAGCCCATATGTTGACTGAGAATCGGTATTGGTGATGACTATCAATGTTAGCATGAGGATTTTCGTCTGACCATGCATGTGCATTGTGCAAGTTCAGTAAACCATCTCGTGTAAAGGTGGCTTCATCGGTAAATAAAATAGAGCTAATAAATTCTACATTATGTTGGTGATGGTTAAGTATTATTCGGCAGAATTCTAGGCGTCGGGGAAGATCTTCAGGCATTAAATGTTGCACTTTTTGGAGATGGTAGGCATAAAGGCCGTTTTCCTTCAAAACACGCCAAACTGACATTCTGGAAAGCTGTAACTGATTAGCTGCCCTTCGCACACTTTCTCCCGGATTTTGTTCAAAAGATCTCAAAATTTGTTCATCTTGCGCGGGTAGTCTTCTAGCAATTCTACCACAATGTATGTAACGGGGTACCACACTACCAGTTTCAATAATCCGTCTGTGAATCCGAGTAAATAATTGTGTAGACGGCTGACGTCTCTGCGGATAACGTTCTATGTATGTTCTTCGAGCAGCTGTTGCATTTCCATTACATAATCCATAAATAAAATGCATTTCGGCATATTCTTGATTAGTAAAACGATTGTTATCCGCCATTGTACTCACAAATTAATAATTCGTCAACAGACACGATTAAAATATGGTAACAAATGTCAACTATGTTAAAAGTGACAGGCGCCTACTTTTTGAATACGTCAAATTTAACACCTAGCGGTGAGTAAACTCCCTTTGCATTTTGTAAATTTATTAGAAAACTAATCATTTTACATAAAAAATGCAAGAGACAAAAAAATTTCTAAATTCAATGGTCTTTCTAAAAATCTTATGATATTTGCTGTATCTTTGCAGAAAAATTTTTTTTGGCAAAAAATAGGATACAGGGTGATAAAAAAACACCCTTCCGCTTTCTCAATTTTATTAATATCCACATTATTTATTGGCTTCCTAAAGCTGACTAGTCCCTGAAAATTTCATTATGTTTTCTTTTTCCAACAAAGAGTTACGTCACAAAAACTACTTTTGTAGTTGCACCTTTTAAGGCCTATAACTTCAAAACGGTGCGTTTAAGAGGTTATGTTTATTAGAGTTTTTAGTCATATTTTTTTATGTACTATCACCACCCAAAGTTTGTAACATACTTTACGGGACACCCTGTATATACATTAATGTATCCTATCTAGGGAACAGGTGGAACAAACAATATTTGTAAAGGAATATATTCATGATTTCTTTATTGATTTAGTAACTTGTTTTGGTTTAGCCGTTGTCTAGAGAACGACATATTTCGTTGCTACCAACACACTTCATTTCTCACGGAAACCATATAAAGGACTGTGCTCAATTTTCTTCGAATTGAACATTTTAAAATTTTTAACGGCTACAACATGACATTGTCTTGGGAAGACAAAGAAGTCAGGTTCGACATACCGTATTCGTAAGTGGAAATATGTCAAGGAAAATAATTTTGTATAGGAATAAAGGTGCTTTTATTCTAGGGATATGCGGTTAATTTTGGGAGAAAAAGTTATAGACAGAATGGAGAACATCGAGGATACGAAGGGAAACGGTGGGGACAGGGGCAGATTGATAGTTACAAATATCAGGATTCTGTGGCATTCGGTAACAAGTCCTAGAGTAAATTTATGTAAGGATTTTATTTATTTATAAACAGAAATAAGTTTCTCATAACAATTAATGACATTGGTATTGTTTGCAGCTATCGGATTTGGATCTATAATATCTATTAATACTAAAACAGTTAATTCGGTAAGTATCCTTTCGCCCATGAAAATTGTTACACAGATTTAAGGATAAATTACACTGTTAAAAAATTAAAACAGTATCGTTGCCATGAATTGTATAGATCAAAAAACATATTTCAAATATCTGGTAATAGAACTCATCTCAATAAGGAAAGAATTCCTATAAAAATGAGTTGGTAAAATTTTAAGTATTAAACAATATATTGATATTAAAACAACTTTGTTTCTATATCTATGGAAAATAGGGCTGAGTTTCTGTACATTCTAACGATTCTTAGCAATTTTTAGAAAAAAACAATCAATTTATAGTCTAGTTGAAATATATCATAAACCCTGAAAATTTTAAAAATTATTAGTAGATATCATTTTATTGCACATTATGACGGTGAAACGAATATAGACTGACAATATAAAAAAAATGATTCGAAAAAAGTGACGCTAAGATGGCAAATTTCAAATAAGTGACAAAATTACGTTGTTTTTTCACTTTTTTACTGTCCATGAAAACTTAGACTATCTACCGGAAAATTAGTTATTTCATGTTGTATGCAATTAAGTTACCTATAATTTAAGGTACCCAAATTCATATTTCACCAATTTGTTAACTGTAAAATAAAGTCCGAACGCGGAAAAATTAGTTGGCGAAAATTGTGCATTATTATTGCAAAAAGCGATGGATGTTTGATCAAATTGGTCCATATTTCGTAGTTTGTCCTTATACAATTATTATCTCTTTTTTTATTTGTGTGTTATATACTTTAGACAATTTTCGATAGTTTGTATGAACAAAGTCTTATGAAAAAAATATATTATTATTATGATGTTGACCATTGGATTGACCATCTTTTCCATACATTTCATCAACATCTAATTGAAGAAATATGACTTTAGGTACCTTAAATTGTAGGTAATTGCCTACAACATAGAATAACTATTGTTCCGACGGGTCGCCTAGATTTTCATGGGCGGTTAAAAAAGTGAAAAGACACCTAATTTTGCCACTTATTTACAATTTGCCAACTTAGGGTTACTTCGTTCGAGTTAGTTTCTTGATATTATCATTCTACATACTCTTCCATGCAATAATATGTATATAAGAGTGTCCCAAAAGTGACGCCCGTCCTTCTAGGATTTGATTAAGGAGACAAAAATGAATTGAAAATCAAGAGTGGAAAATTTTCCGATGATTTTCCTTCAAAAATTCAAAAAAGTAAAAAAGTGAAAATCCATTTTTTTTTTCTCAAAACTGAGGTCTATGGTTATGGGAACTAAGACATAATTTATAACCAATAGTAGATAAGTATAGTTTTCGATTGTCGGTTGTACCTGGGTATAAGGAATCATTTTAACCTGAAAAGGATAGAGAAAAACATTTTAATAATAAAACATAAACTAAAACCATAATGTCCTTAAATAATAGACATTGTTTTTACAAATGGTGTTCAAATAAGTTGCCTTTTACTTCAAGACAAAGATTATCACGATTCAACATTGAAGCATGAACTCTTTGTAGCATCTCTTGGTCTATTAACGTGACAGCAGCGTATATACGGACTATTAATCTTTTCTTTTAAATAACCCCAAAAGGAAAATCTAGGGGATTCAGATCTGGTGATCCAGGAGGCCATGGTCCACCTCTTCCAATCCATCTCTCTCGAAAGTTTTGATTCAGATAATTTCATTTTCGTAAACCATAATGTGATGGAGCTGCATCATGTTGAAACCAATAATTTAGTCTAACTGCTAACGGAACGTCATGCAGCAATGGCAATGGTAAGTTTCCATTTAAAAGCATACAGCTGCAGCAAATACAGCTTTGAACTACATGAATATTTAATAACCCAGCCCAAATGTTTATTTTTAGTTTTTTTGAATAATTTTTTGAATAACTTGGCAAAGAAAAACAATCGGAAAATTTTCCACTCTTGATTTTCGATTTGTTTTTGTCCCCTTAATCAAAACCCATAAGGACGGGCGTCACTTTTGGGACACCCTGTATAATAATATTTTTTTTACGTTCAAACTCTAATTTGACTGGACTATTATTGTAATAGACAAATATAGACATAGATGGTAAACCAAACTTGTTCTTTTTTTATTAATTAATTGGCTTGTAGAATTTTTATATTCTATTATTAACAGTTTCTTAGGCCTATAATTATACAGAATTTCGTGGGTACTCTACGTAATGTGTTTGTTCCAAAAAGGTAATAGAAGCCCTAGAACTTTGTTCATTTTCTCGTAATGAAAGCAAAAAAGGTAAAGAGGTAGAACATTCAGTGAATAACACTGAATAAGGTTTATATTTTTGTATTTACAATATTTCTTTGCTTATGTGTCTCAAATTTGATGTTTTCTAATCTGTGTTCATCGACACTATTGATTTTATAACCTAAGCCTTCTCGAGACTATTTTGTCGTATTTTTCTCAGTAGTAGCTCAAAGTCATAAGGAGTTTCATGAACACTGCATATCTTAAATTAACGGATAAACTAGTTTTCATCATGTTTGGGAAATGTATTCAAAAGTGCAGGAAAATTTTAAGACATGTGTGTCAGCTTTAACATACATATATTATGGAATAGAAACAGATGTAAAAATTAGCAATATTTTTTAATATTTTATTTCGATATTACAATTTTTTAAATAATTTTTAGTAATGTTACATTTATTACAATTTCAGAAGCTGAAAGGGACTACCCAAGCCCTGCAAATGCTCACCACATCTGAAGGTACACGTTACGAATTTCTCTTCACAAACCTGGTCCCTGGTAACATGCGGCATTTCACATCAGTCATGGGCGTCCACAAGTAAGATAGAAGGTTATCAAAAATAAAAGCTATATTTTAAAAATCCTCTACGCGTCACTTGCAGAGCTTACAACTCCTCGAAACTGTACAGGGAACTGAGACTGAGGGGCGCTGTCGTTCACAACAAGCAGCTGAAAATGCTTTCATTGGAACAAGTTTTTTCCACAGTTCATGGTGTTTGGAATCTTTCCAGTGACCAAGGAAGTCTTGGAACGTTCATTATCACCAATGTAAGAGTCGTGTGGTTTGCAGACGTCAATGAAGCCTTCAACGTGTCGCTGCCGTATCTCCATATTGATGGAGTGAGTAGAAAGTGCAAAATTAATTTTTATCAGTAACATAGGCACACGAAACAAATGAGTGGTCTATTCTTTTGATCAGATCCTGTATTGTTACGTTACGAATCTTAAGTCAATGTCCTCCAAATTCTCAAAACAATTCCCACTTGCGAATGAGTTTGATGATTGTATGATTGTAATGTCGTGGGAGAAGCTGGTCAGTATATTGCATTCCATAACTCTACCTCCATAATTTAGAACCCACTGAACACGAATCTGGACACTACAAGGAATACGAAGAGGGAGATGATGACAGTGAAATGGATAACGAAGGTGATATGTATACGGTGGGATAAAAAAAAAACATTCACAACCTAAGTTTACCAAAAGATGGAGCTAAATATTTAACTAGAGATCTGAAAAAAATCTTCTATCTGAAGGAATGAAAGCTTATTTGTTTAATAAAACGGGTCAATTAAAGTCAGATATCACGAATTTTCAAAAAATAACAGATTCGCGCCAAATTTGAAATACGGGAGTTTTCGGGGTCGCTGATCACGGATCCGAGGTCAATTTTGCAAAATTCAAATTGGCGGATCCAAGATAGCCGAACAAATTTTCAAAAAATAACATTCGAGCCAAATTTGGTATACGGGAGTTTTTGGGGTTGCTGATCACGGACCGAGGTCAATCTTGCAAAATTCAAGATGGCGGATCCAAGATGGAATACCAAATTTTCAAAAAATAACACATTCGCATCAAATTTGGTATACGGGGGTTTTCGGGATCGCTGATATGAAATTGAGGTCAGAATTGCGAAATTCATTTAGGGCTTTCCGATGCGATACGATACCGATATTTTTGTAAATTATCGATATCGTATTGAATCATGATTGAATATTGTCTTGTATTGATATCGACAATATTATTTTTGTAATATTATCGTATCGATTTTGATTTCAATACGATATCGATACAATATTCAATATTTATTGATATAAAATAGTTGAAATTTATTTTTGTACTAGAAAAATTGCACTAAATTTGAATTTTTTACGTAAAAAATGTTAAAATTATACCAAATTCGAAAGTATAACATTTATATTAATTTATTTACTTAATTTGAATGAACATATAAGCTAAGATATAATATGAAAAACTCGGAAAAAAGTAAAAATATCTATAAAATATTTTATGGAGACAAGAACAAAAAACTTAAGTGTTAAAAGATTAAAATCGTTGTGAAATGAGATATAAAAGATTGATTAGTTATGCAATTGTAAAGGTGGCGCACGCGAATGATTTTTTCAAATTAGCCGAATTACGTATACGGCGCTCTGTGACATATACCATTGTTGTGAATAGGAAGAAGAGAGAGAGAGAAAAGAAGATAACCTCACGATGCGGTGCGTTGGCTGTGAGTGCGGCATTCTTTGTTAAGTATATTAGTGACGAGAATTTGTTTACAAATATGTATTTTCTTTTTTATAGATATTGTTTTATATATTTATTTTGTGCGATTCGCGCTTTTGTCGAAATCAATATTATTCGATATTATTAACAACACATTATTGACGATACAATAATTATCGTCAATATTTTAAAAGTTAATATCGTACTCTTAAAAATATTGTCAAAGAGAGTATTGTATCGATATCGTATCGAAAATCGATACAATATCGATACGATATCGATATTTTTATCGAATAACGGGAAGCCCCAAATTCATTTTGTAATATTTTTGTTTACTTTATAACCTGAGTAGTGAGTACCCAACCATGTTTTAACCTTCTTTTTTCGGCCATATCTTGTTCTTTTTTCGGTAAAAGATCTAGTCACGGTTTTTCTGCTGAATCTCAGGTAATAAAGTCCATGGTTAATTGATAAAATGTTTAAAAACGTATTTTGTAAATCCGATCTCGGATTAGTGATCAGTGACCCAGAAAACCTCCGTATACCAAATTTGGCTAGAATGTGTTATTTTTTGAAAATTTGGTCGGCCATCTTGAATCCGCCATCTTGAATTTTATAAAATTGATGAGGTTTTTTGTTTTTCAGGTTTCTATCAGAGACTCCAAGTTCGGAACAGCCCTGGTGATCATCAGCACGGAGATGAGCGGCGGCTACGTCCTAGGCTTCAAAGTGGATCCCGAAGAAAGGCTAAGACAGCTCTACAAAGAACTCACATCCTTACACACCGTGTACAGCACCAAGCCCATTTTCGGAGTGGAGTTCAACTGGTCCTCCAACAAAAACGATCTGGAGCAGAATAACAATCTGGTGGAGGACTATGACGCGATTGAAGAACCCCAAGGGGAGATGTCCAATACGATAGCGGCCTATCTGGCTGAGGAAGGGCACAAGAGTAGGTTGCCAGTGTACTCTCCGGAGCTCGGTTTGGCCGTGGAAAGCGTTAAGGAGGGGTACACACTGCAGAAGTTATGGGAAGTGATTCCTTCTTAGATATGGACCGATAAATAAGCAATATGTTTCGTTGGTGATCAGAACAGTATTACCACCGAATATTTTTGGACATACAGGGCCATTTTGCTTATAAAGCAGAGATAGGAATGAACCATTATTTGTGTCTCGTAGTTGCTAACTATCTAGATTGATTTTTCGAATTTATCCTATTTCTATTGGAGTAAAACTATTTCCAAGATTCTAAAATCTAAATTCTAAAATTCTAAATCAATTAATGTTAGGCATAATTTAACAATCAGTGGGATTAAAAATTTGTTTTACTTCTTGGGCTGCATTTTTCTCATGTTTACTTAAAATGATGCATTTTTTATACAAGTTTGTTCAAATTGTCGATATAAGTTCATAGGCAATGGTTTTAGAACATTTTTTGACTCACTGTGGATATGTTGACCTCAATAAACCCCCATTACGCTGTGCCTCATTGTTAATGAAACACCCTCTATATTAACTTGCAACCGGTTAGTACATATTATAATAAGTAATAATTAATAATTTATTACGATGTTAAGTATCTAAGTATTTTCAAAGACGCCTAAGTATTCAGTTTGAACAGATAAATTCATAAAACATTGAAATATCTAAGTAAATTTGGACACATTTATAATATGACATTTTATTGAATGAAGATTTTCAAATAGTAAATATGTTTAATGAAAACTCCTCTGGTAAAGAACTAAATATTAAAACTCTATTTATTGATTTTCTGATGTAACATAATGCAACAAAAAATAATTTTTCCCGGTACCTACTTAAGTCTGTTCAATGTAAAAAAACTTTACGCAAATTTCACTCAATTTTACTCAATAATGTATCAATTTCTGTCCACACCCGATTGAGCGAAATCTTCACTTTATTAGTATGAGTACAACTGAGTGAAACTATTTAGGCCAGTCATTATAGCGTTTTTTTTTTTGGGAAAAAATACTATTAGAAGTTTCTCGGCGGAATATTGTTCAGAAACGTGTTATAAACAAAATATCAAAAAATCAACTCGAGACTAGTTGGGAAACTTTGTTAAAACAATGGTCAAAATTATAGAAAAGTGGTTTTTTGACTCGCGTAAAAAAACTGTTATTCATAGAGAAAAAAGGTTTATACAAAAAAAAATAGGTATTAAATAAATCAGTAAAATAAGACAAGTCCGATTAAATTCTGACAATTTGTTTATGCGCAAAAGCTCAAAAATGGTCGGAATTGTCCCCTTTTTTCAATTGCTGATAATTAATGCAATTTTCATCGCAAACACTTGTAATTGTAAACAGGATATTTGAGGCTTTTTACACCCTTAATAAGTGGTAAAAATTTCAGCCCAAAAGCTTCATTAGCTTGGCGTTGGCGTAATTTGTTATCTAAGAAGATGCTATTTTCAATTCATTTTTCCCAAGCTCACAGGCGTTGTAGGGTTTCGATCATTAGTTGTTTTTGTACCTAAATAGTTGTATTCACATATGCATTTACTGACAATTTATTTTTTCAAATTTAATTTCTTTAAAAATGACTGAAAAAATGTTAATATTTATTAAATTGTTAAGTGCGCATGCTCCGCCTCGCTCTCCCCACTCGTTCGCTAGACCAAGTAATAGAACGCATCGCCGCTATCTTCTTTTTCGCAATTAAATAGTTGAATTCACCTTAATGTTAATGTAGAACATGGAAATATAGCTCTTAATATATACTCTCTCCAAATTTCGGCTCTTAATATTAATAACTAAGGTCACTTTGATTAAATGAAAAAAAAAATATATCTCAGCTTCTAATCAACTTACAACAACGATTTTTTTTAATTCGAAGAAAACTAAAGTATACAGGTTACTATTTCATTTTATAATAATTACCTATCTTAACAATTTAATAAATGTTAACATTTTTTCAAAGTAATTTTTAAACATATTAAATTTGAAAAACTAAATTCTCAGTAAATGCATATGTCAATACAACTATTTAGGTACAAAAACTAATGATCGAAACCCTATAACGCCTGTGAGCTTGGGAAAAATTAATTGAAAATAGCATCTTCTTAGATAACAAATTCCGCCAACGTCATACCAATGAAGCTTTCGGGCTGAAATTTTTACCACTTATTAAGGGTGTAAAAAGCCTCAAAAATCCTGAATTATAAGTGTCTGCGATGAAAATTGCATTAATTATTAGCAATTGAAAAAAACGGCAATTTTCGACCATTTTTGAGCTCTTGTGCATAAACAAAGTATCGGAATTTAATCGGACTTTTCTCATTTTATAGGCTTATTTAATACCTACCTTTTTTGTATAAACTTTTTTTCACTATGGTTTCCGAACAATATTCCGCAGAGAAACTTCTAATAGTATTTTTTTTTCCCGAAACAGGCTCTTTCATGTCTATAATAATGACTGGGCTAATTGCATCAGAAATGAGTGCGTTTTACTCAGATCCGAGTTACTGCTAACTATCAATTGAGCGACTTTTGATTCTATTCTGAGTATATAAAATCAATTTAGAGTTGACTTTTTCTCTAATATGATTTAAATTTACTATTATTGAGTCATTTTTTTACAAAGACTTGGTTTTTAATTTAATACTAAATATTGAGTGCAAAAATAAATCACTTATAAATTATTAATTAGGATATATAGTGTTGAAATTAATTCAGTTCGCGCCCTTCGCAGAGCCTCTTCCTGTCCTGGCTGAGACCTGCCAGCTGAGACCCGTCGCCGTCGGCTAAGGCTTGTTCTCTTGTCGATCACGCTTTTCTCGAGCATCTAACGGACCCCTATCAACTGTGGTCGAGATTACAAAAGCAATATGTAAGTGGTGCCATCTTCACGATGAGGACATTTACTCTGATTTAGGTACAAGTGCACCAAATACGAGTTTACGTGAAGAATTTATTTAAGGAGTACATATATTTGAGTGAAAGTACTCAGTCTTAGTTTAAATATAATCGCAAATAAGTAAAATGATCAAAATGCCCAATATTGAGTGAAAATGGAGTGAAAATGTACTCAAAAATTTCACTCAATGGATTGACGCCGAACCTTTATTGCTTTCACTCACACCGATTTTATTTTACAGTGTATACAGTAGCTTGAAAAATAATAACAAAAAAAAATATACATATATTATGTAAAAGTAAGTTGTTATTGGTGCTTATAAAAAAGTCATGTTACTTCTAGAGTGGTGCTGTATTTGATTGACAACAATAATAAATTCCAACCTTAGTTTACTGATCCAGATATTTCGGTAGTAAAATTTTCATGGTCATTATATGAGTAAACAATAATTCTGAAGATCCTTTTTCTGTATTTACTTAATATTTGCCTTTGTAATGGTAAAAGTTAAACATAAGCGTATTTGCTCATGTTCTCTACTTTGAATTTGATTGAGTACCTACATAATTCTGAAAAAATATTTGTACTGTTATTTTTCGAAACCATTTATATAAAAAAAGTGGAACGCCATTAAAATAATTTTTGTACGCACCATTCACATCTGAGAAATACCTACAGTTATTTATAGAGGCGCAAGAATACGGAATGGAATAAACAAACATGAATGTGTCGGCGTTTCGTTGTCAACAAAGCTCGAAGTTTTTCCATTTATATTCCGTATTTATATGCGAAAATGTAAATCCTCAGATATTAGAAATCAAAGAAAGCTTACATTTGCTTGTCTGTTTGGGAAAACATCCCCAGATAATTCCTTCTTTCAACTTTTGAACGGACGAGTCATATAAAGAGCAGGATCAACTCGACAGGGACCTAATATTACTCTAACAGCGACCCTGGTAACATCATAGATATGTTTTTCACCAACAAGTAAGTTCTATGTAGGCTTCTTGTATAAACATCAATGAAGTCACATGATTGTGTCGAAAAATTTAGATTTGTAACATTTTGTTTCTTTACAAATATTACTAGCTTTATATAACAATGAGTAAGAGCTTCAATATACCTGCCATTTCTTTAGGAAAATAGGACTGTACACCATCGGTATAATTTTGCTGTTGCTGGAATGGCTGTGCTTTGAGGAGTCCGTGGCACAACTGACCTTTTCCAGGAACTGGACGGGTCCTGGCAAACGAACCTTAGACACTTCAGACCTGCATTATAAGGTATCCACGAATTCAATATGCCACATCATGATGGTAAGGATACTTTTTTTAACAACATAGGTTCAGCAACATAGTCTCAAAAACATATTTACCTTTTAACTCTATGTTTTTCAGAATCAAATTCGGCAAATGGTGTCATGCGATAATCCTGTAGAAGAAGTTGGACCATTCTTCAGCGGAAAACTATGAAGTGGAGGCATTGGAACGGGGAAATTCTACATGTTTCAAATAATCTAAATATAAGAATTTAATAAAAACTAAAAGTCGTTTAAATTGTGTATTTATTTCATATGATCATTCTTTAATATAACAAAAGGAGGCGTTTTAATTGATATTATTTATTTATTATTTTAGTAAGGAAACATTTTATAAATTTGGTGGCAGGTTTGAATTTGTTTAATAAATATTTTTTAGTTGAAACTAGTATTAACAACTCTGACATTTTTACTTTATTATAAAGGTGTTGAGCCAATCTGAATAAATTTAAAAAAATCCTAATTCTCAGTATTGTGGAAAGCAGCCAGTTTTGTGCTACATGCACAGCTACACAGCTACACAGCACTAAATATAGTAAATAACGCAATATTTCAAAAAATATCTTGTATTTTTACTGTTCTAATTCACATCTGTGTCATGTAAAAATAGCCATTAGAGAAAGATCTAACTATCTCGTTTCAAAATTGTATTATTTCAATTGTACCACTTGGTTTTGTATTTTTTATATATAATTTCGATCTATTCATATTCATTAATTCCATCCACAAGGAGGTTACCTGAAGAAACAGCCTTAAATAAAATCTGGAAATGGTAAGATTTTTTTATAGTGGCTCTTTTCATTTGCTGGTCTTTGTAGGGTGATGTTAGAATAACAACGGTTACATTATTACATTTGAAAGATTACATTATTATCTCATATATTCTCCTATACAGGGTGTTCTACAAACTCTTTAACAAACTTTGTCTATCATTTTTATGAGGCTACTTTGATTGAAATATGAAATTACATTTTTTAAAATGCTTCTAAACAAAAACGAATTGAACCTATGTTCATATAAGAAAACATGTTTGAAATTGACCCAGGTACCATCTGTCACAGAGTTTGTAGAACACCCTGTATTAATAATTCGATATAATTAGGGCATATATAATCCATATAATAGTTGTTTTCGAAATGTCAACGGTTAGGTATTTTGTCTGTGATTTAGATATTTTTGTGTATATATATTAAATTTTTAGTATCAAAAACATTGTCTAACTTTATTTGATAGAATTTAAAAAAAAAACCAACAAACAAAACAAATTTTTTGAATTTGTTTGAATTAGCTTTACACCTGTTCCTTTATAATAGAGTCATAATAAGTCTGTTTTTGCAACACAAAAAGATTAATAGGTAATCGATTGAAGAAAAACGGAGATCATGTTCAAGAAAATATTTTAAAACAACAAAACATAAATTGTTTTGGCAAATTTTAAGTTTAATCAAGCAATAAAACGATTAAAGTATTTGTCTAAAGCTAAAGTATACTCTCCTAAATATACATTTAATAAAACGTTTTGGAATATCTTAAAAATAAGAAATATAACGAAATAGTAACAGTTATTATCTAAAACTACCCTTCACACAAAACACTTGATTTAAATAACAGGTACGGCTTAAATTAGCTTCCTGACGTTATCAAAATTAAATTAATTAAAAATATGATAAAATATCTACAAAGATTTTTAAAATATCAAATAAAAATACAGTTCTAATGTACTGTCCATCCTGAAACCTTAGGAGGTCATTTTAAGACTACTCTGAATAAGAATTTATTCCTATTACATTTTCATCTAATAACACAGGGCGTTAAAAAAAGAGAGTAGCATTCTCTGAAGGAGCAGGGTAAATTAAAAAATTATTCTACTCAATAGGAAAATTGCAAAATGTGATCTTAAAATTCTTTTAACGGTATGCACAACACAAAATTAGATTTTTTGGTTTAATATGTGATCCTAAAAATTGTACAAAATTACGAGTTAATTCTTTATCGTAAGTTTTTATAAAACAGTATGTTGGGGTTTTCAGTAAAAATACGTTTATTTTCTGTTTAAATAAATTCATTTTTAGAGTCAAAGGTCAGGTGCACTTTGATTTTCATTGTTTGCTTGTGTTGTAATTTGATAATACATAAGTAATGCCATTGTAGTCATTGTACTCTATACTCCAATGCAGAAATGGCAAATATGCCTTATGTATGGATGTTAAAATGGTAATAGACTTGACAGTGGATATACAGGGTGCCCCAGTGTGAGCGTACAAAAATCACCAGGGAGTAGACCAGACTCTCACTGAGTTGCAGGTTGTTGTTATAAAAAAAATAACAACTTTCCGCAATAACTCAAAAACCCTTTCCCTGAAAGGATTTCAGGGATTTAAGTAATTTTTAAGTGTACAACTATTAAACATCATTCATCACATGATCCTTTCGATCTGATGCCAGGGGCGGCCTAGGCCCACTTGTCCTCAAGGTTATATATTCATAACTTTTGCCTATCCTAATTTTATGTAATTTGATTAAGTGTTTCTGAATCTCCAATCAATTCTGAACAAAAAATGTGCCTTTCTTTCATAGCTCAAAAATGAACCGTTTTCGAGTAAATTGAGTCTAAATAATGAAGCTAGTACATGTTGTTCTAAAATGTTTGCACCTTCCAAATTACCTTTTATTTTGGTATTTCCAATTTTAACACTCCCGGTCCCACGGACTCGTTGGAAAACTCGTTGAAATACCGTAAAGGTTGTCTTCTGTTTCGAAACCTACCTAGATATTCTCGTGAGACCGCCAATGAATTTCCATCACAGAAACCGTAGACAAATATCAAACCGGCATACTCGTTGTTGGAAAATTCCATTATACTTAATATCTTATTGTTTTGTAATAACAATAATAATAATAATTTTTCTACAAATTAATGCACTTTTGACACAATTTACTCGTTTTTTTTTTGAGATATGAAACAAGAGCACATTTTTTGTTCAGAATTGATTGTAGAGGGTTTTTGAGTTATTGCGAAAAGTTGTTATTATTTTTTCTAAACAACACCCTGTAACTCAGTGACAGTGCATTGCAGAAAAATATTTTGGTCTGGTCTACTCTCTGGTAAATTTTTCTTAAGCTCACACTGGGACAGCCTGTATATGCTGATGCTTATCTTAATCGTCCAGTTTCTTATGTTAGACCAGACTTCTTCAGCGAAATTCTGGAATACCGTAATATTTGATAAAAACTCTATTCACTTTAGAAGACCTAGATCTGTTTTCACAAAGGTGGTAGGAAAACAAATGTTGAAGGAAGGGGGGGAAATTCTGGAAATAGCGCTAGGGTGATTGTTGTGTGATTGTGATGACTGTATCTCTACTACATACAAATATACAAGTATTTAATGTGATATTAACATTTTGTAGATGACTCTTGAAAACTGCGTGAATTTTTTTTTAAGATGTATCATACGTTTATGTAAAAATGACTTTCTTCCGTCAGACGTTTCTTGATACAGATGAGTGTGTCATGAATGTAATGAACATCTTGATGAAGAAAATACATAGCTCACTGAATAGTATCATGAAATGGTAGATATCTTGAAAAAAATTGTGTAAATATTATATATGGTATATCATTTCAAATTTTAGACAGGTCGCAAAAATCGAAATATATGTATATGTTTATTGTATATAGGGCCTTAAGTTTAAAAAATATGTTTAGATAATAACTGAAATACCGGAAATTATAGACAAATATCGAAAAAAATATAATCGCTTATAAAAAAACTAATTTCTTACAAAAACTTGTATTCAAGCAAACATTTTCTCAAAAAAATGTTTGTTCAAAAATGACAAACGCTTTGTATCTCTTTTATCAATCAAGAGATGGCGATGCGAATTTCGCCTCAACTTTTCTGGAAAACAGAGTCCGTCTCTATCTCTAAGAATATCCACACAGTGGCGCCGCGTGAACATTGATTGAATGTGTTCTGCTTAGGGTTGTTACATTTGTTGAATTGAATTCCGGGATATTAAGTGCCCGGAGTCTCTAAATGGCGCCGCAGGCGAAAAATTTTAAAATTTTCAAGGTCACGCGTTTTCCTGGCACTTCTGAATTTCAAGGAACAATGAATTTATAAAAAAAATACAGATTTTCACAAGAATGATTTTTGAAATTGATACCTTTTTGAAATATCCATTTACGAATTACCTACTGATGGTATAATAAATTGGAATAAACTAAATATATTTTATTAAATTATTGAATATTGTTTATCAAAAAAAACCGTTTGTGAAATTTACCAACGATTCAACGAATTTTAATTTTCCTCGGCGTGTTATGATTTTTTCTTTATCTTTTTATATATATACATTATATTATATTCCGGGAGTTATACGTGCAAATCCGAAATCCGGGACCATACAGCTGATTCCCGGTACAATCACAGAAAATCCCGGTCATACCAATGTGGCTAGATGTTCTTTTAAAATGTCGTCAAGATCTACACCAAAATTTATGAGTCCACGAAACACATCAGGGTTGTCCGAATGTCCTGTCTCGTCGTGTCCGAGAAGTGCTAATTCGAAAGCTCCGCAAAATTTTATGCAATCTATGATTTTAAATAATACATGACTATTTTTCATTACCTGTTCATATGTTTCCGTATATTATCCCAATATGCAGAATCTAACTGACTTCTTATGTTTATTTTACCTAAAGACTTAATGACTTAAATCTTTCACACTGTATATTGTCCATGCTTTATCCCCACCGAAATGTAAGCACGGAAAACAAAACAGTGAATATTTTAAATCACACCCGCACACCCACTCTGCTTTTGTGTATACATTATTGTTTTTTTATAACTTTTACTTCTTTTATTTTTAGTTTATCCTCATCAGGCAGAGAACCAAATAAAGTTTTTTTTTAAAACGAAACGCTATTCATTTTAATAACTATAATATCCGTAGACGCCTAAACGAAAATATTCACACATGCCGCTCGCAGAAATAAACCACCACATACCACGTACGAAATATTACTGCATTTACTGCATACTGCAGCGCAGTGGCTGTCACTATTGCAGCCGCAAAAGCCCCTATCTCCGTGTACTGGGTCACGTGCCTGATCAGCCAATAAAAACAAAGGACGCATATAATTGTTCGCTGTCCACACATTGTGTATATGAGGTTGCATATATTAAGGAGCGTAGTTCGCGTCACAATAAATAATAATATAAGCTCCTAGATTTATTTTAGCGCGAGTACATTTGGATTCTTTAAATATTTTGTTGATATTTAATATGATTAAATACATAAAATTTTATGTGTTCTGCAGCTCCGCAGCTCTTATGGTAAAACCGCCACTGTATCCACATATTAAAAGTATACGACTTTAGGATTAATTTATTAAAACAGTCAAAATAGTTAAGTACATACATAATACCATTGTATAAGTAATTTACTTATACAATGATAATACCCTTTTATCTCTAAAAACATAAATATATAGATAGTTGTTTATCCGAGCCTTTTTAATTATTTAATGTGTACTTCCAATTATCAATGTTTTTACAACACCTAATTTCTACACAAATACTGGCATCAGCCCTATGAACCCAAGATTTCTAATTATAAAAGTGACGAGAAAGGAATTAACTTATGAATAATTCGCATAAATTTTTCACAACCAAATCGAAAATCTGAATGGAATAAAGCGAACTTTACCAATAGATGTCTCGCCCCCTCCCATCAGACACATTTTTCTTTTATATGCATACAAATCCAGCATTAAGGCTCAAAAGATCCTTATGTTTATTTATCCTCAATGTAATCCCCCGAGTCCAAGTGTCTTTGAGCGTTTGAGATGTTCAGAATGGGATCAGTTTTATATAAAGAGGAGATTTACGGGCTAACAGTGTCAGTCTGGCAAGAACAGTCTAAGTGTACCAGAAAGTATGGTTCTAAGCAGCAGGTGAGTTTTTTTTAATGAATAATTTGCTTTTAACAAACCAGAGCACTGTTTTTACTTAACCAAATTGATTAATTATATCCGTTTAAGGAAGAGAATTCGTTTGTGGAGTAATCATTACTTCAGTATGAGAAAATTTACGAAAATTCTGATGTGCTTGCACCTATTGTAGAAGAAAGTTTTTTCTATTAACAGAAAATGAAGACATACAATTTTTGTAACTTCTATTATGATGATTTATTTTAATGCAAATCAGTGTTATCCAGACCATGTCATTTGTTCATTTGCTACAGATTTATCAAAGTAATAACTTTTGGGATTCGAAACGACACTAAATACTAACATAATCCTTCAGTTTTGGAAAGTTCTATTGAATTATTTACCATTTTCAGGTTGTCTGGGTTATGTACCATCATCCTCCTGGTCTCTTGGCTTTGCATTCAGACATCTACTGCCCAAGTGACATTTTCTACAGGTTGGGTTCCTGGCAAAAGAACACCAAACAGTCCAGACGTACACTTTAAGTTATCAGCAAATTCCTTTTGTCACTTTTTAATGGTAAGTAGATAGAAGACAGTTAAAGAGATTAATATTATGCTGTGACCATTGCTGTTTAACTCAAATAAGCTTTATTTTCAAAAGAAACCACTGTGCAATCCTTGACTATTGCCAATTGTAATAATTGTATTTTTATTATCTTACAACAAGACGAACTAGTTAATAAATAAAGCGTCCGACTAAGAGCTATTTGTTCAGCAGTTGTTGATGCCTTAGTGGCTGTTTTATTTTCTATTAACACTGCTTCCTACGCACATAAAATACAGACATGAAAAAAAATTGTAACATGCCACATTACCTTCAATTGCATATGAGCAGTTGTTTCCTATCTTAATATGCAAATATCTGGTGGGCCGTGGTGAAAAAGTTGACACTTTTGTAAGATGATCTGTATTATAAGTATGTACAGCCAGGTTGCATGAAAATTTAATTTCCTTTCGAAAAGCATTCATTTTATATAATTCTTTTACTTCTGTAATTCTATAAATTATAAAATCATATAAAAATTTAAATTATGTTTCGTGATCAAGAACGCATTACGTCATTTAGTGCGACGGAGAACACAACCTGCATCTCGTCCATATGTGTGCCATATAATTTACAATTCCAATGCAGAAAAGACGGAACTTAATCTAAATAATAGAGAATTCTGTATCTAGACTCATTAATCTTCTCGATTCTGTGTCGCACTATAGTAGGATCATATTCGATGCAAAGTAATAAATCATTGGCCACGTTCAGCCAGATGCAGCGCTATGCTAGCGCTAGTAGCGCTAGCATAGCTTTGTGTTCACAATTTTCTGCTAACAGGTTGCGCTATACCTAGCGGTCGCCATGTTTTGTAGCTTAATTAATTTTCGCTATTTTGAGAGGAGAGAGCGCTAGATGTCAAATTTAAGCAGTTTTTAAAGAAGTAAGAAAGTTAAGTTAGAAATACAGATTATTCATTTTGTTGTGCTAGAAAGAAACGATGTAGCATATATAGCAAACAAATTTTGTTTTTTATGATCATAGGACAATAGTTAGTCACAGATAACCATACTATGATTTATGTTCTATGAAATTGTGGTTGATGATTGTCCGCGCCAGATAGAGCGCTACATGCTACTTCTTAGCAGATACTGCTATTGCGCTATGTTGGGCTGAACGCGGCCATTGTCTGTCAAGGGAACCAATGAAGTACGCTTTTAAGGGTTTTACAAATTGAATAATTTCTTTATACATTATGAAGGGACGAGGGAATCAGTTCAGGTCTGGCACCCTTGTTCCTACAAAAATTCCTTTATTCTCATAAACTATTTATTTTAAATGTAATTTATTATAAATCCAATTTGTTGGATTCCACATATGTACTACATTTTTTGGAAGCGCTCTCTAATTGACGGCAAAGCTCGCCAGGTTAGTATTTGACGTATAACCGACCAGTTCGTACACTCGATGCACCTGGGCAACTACAGTTACTATCAGAACACAGTGCGTATGCAGCGGTATTTCATATTTTACATTGAATTTCATTTTAAATTTGAAATGATTTATTACGCCTCCTAAAAATGATGACACGATTTTCCTTTGATAAAAGACCGACAACTTTTAGCTCTACTTTGCATCGAATACGATCCTACTATAAATGACGTCAAGAATTAGTGTGGCAGCAAACACAACTTTAAAATATTGAACTATACTAATTAATTATTCCTCTGAAATTTTTACTACACGATTATATGAGGTTATAGATTATTTCTATACATTTAAACAAATACAATGCAAGTTGCTCATTTCATGTAGACATTTTACAAATTTTGAGGCCTTTTAGTCAGAAACGTCAAAATCCTTACATACAAGCAGGTGTTGAGTATGCTCGAGTTAATTTTCGCTTTTCTTTGGGCTCATATAAAATGCACATAATTAAACTGTCCAGCTGTTTGATAGAAAACGTAAACCTGTGTAATAACGGTCCATATGTTTGCGACATCAGTTATAATACTTGATTTGTTTTTCAGAATCAGATACGTCAGATGGTCTCCTGTGAGAACCCGATTGAGGAAGGCAGACCCCTTTTCTTTGGAGGAAGCTTGTAAAGTTATCAAAGTACTGTAACTAAAATTCAAGAGATGAGATGTAGATACAACTGATACTACTAAATATATCAAGTTTTACTTTAGCAGTATTTCATTAATTAATCCTTATTAACGCATTTTTAAAGGTGTATGTGTAAAAGAAAATAAAGTATCACAGCTTGACGTGATTTTCAAACTACTTGACTTGATCGAGTACTGAGAAGAAGTTGGTGTTGTCAATGTAATATCTTGTACTGTTTTGAAAATTATGCATCTTAATACACATTTGGAAAAAATAAACATATTTCTCGAAATCAAGTCAAGTTATACATTGAAAAAGCGACTCAAATGGCAAAGTTCGATCTTAAGTCAGGCAGTTTCTATTCTTGACTTGATCAATCCCCAAAAAAATGTATAGGTATTTGAAATGGGTTAGTCAAATATTTATTAATAACATATATAATAATGAATATATTTATTTTATTTGGTATAGGTATAAACACAAAGTTAAAAGAATATAATTGCAATAATATACACTGACACTACTTTCACGTAGTAAATACATATATCTCTGCAGAACCTTCAAAATAAAAAGCTATATCTCGCATTAAGGTCACGAGCGATTGCCATATGATATTCATATACTTTTAATTTTTATTCTTGGCTGTTTGTAGAATAGATAAATTGACGCAAAAAATAATAAAATGTTTTTAACCTGACAATTATAAAATGTTTGACTTTTCTCTACTATAAAACCTTCGAATAACATCAACTTTTACTAATGCTTAGTAGGTCCAGGTCACTTTCAGTGACGGACACATCTCTGACGTTTTGTGGTACGGTCTAGTTCGCATCTTTCGAAAGAGTTACATTTCACGTTACCGCAATAACTGCCAGTAGCACTTTCTGAAACAAAATGTACGTTTAACATACTTGAAGTAGTACAGAAATCAATAATTATCTTTGGTTGGTAATCAGAACTACCAAGAGAAAAATAATGATATACAGAGGTTGCCATTTAACACTCCCGCTGCCAATATCTCCGAAATGAAGAAATTTATTTTAGTTGGAATTTGAAGCTATTCGAGGGACCTAACAAATCCAGATTCCGGAACTAAAATAAATTTCTTCATTTGGGAGATATTGGTAGCGAGATTGTTAAATGGCACATCCTGTATATTAAGCAAAGAAAAATATACCAGTAAATGAACTTTCCAAGATATATAAAACAGAAACTGTACATGAAAAGTGTATGGACATGGTATGCAGGTAGGTATATCTCGTAATTGTATCAATAACAATAACAATGGATTCTAAATAAACAAAATTGTTATAAAACACCAGAATGACTCATCCATAGTTACTAACGACACAGCAATAATTTAACTTTCTTAAATAGGTACATTAACTGATATGTTTATAGCTTGCATATGTGTTACGTGTTAAAATTTCTGGAACTCTTATGCAATTTAAAATGTAAACTGTTAACAATAATAATTTAATCTACACGGTATTTTACATTGGAAATGATTATGATTTTCTGGAATTTCTAGTGGTCATTATTTATGGTAAGAAGGAAATACAACGAGATAGCAACAATTTTCTGTTTATACTGATATTCAGAACTTATTTCTATATATGGGTATTCCAGAAACAAAGATTATAGGAAAAATGACCACAGAATCGCTATTTTTTTTATTTAAGAAATTGTGATATATTTACTAGTAAAGAAAACATTATTCCCAATAATAATTTTTGAGTAAAATATGAAAATTTGCAGGAGGAAAAAACCGTAAATATCTTTATAAGCTTTGCCAAAATACTTAATAAGTATTATATCTCTGTTCTGTAATATTTCCGAAGATGATTGCTTATAGGAGTGAATATTATCGCTAGATTATTTGGTTTAATACTAACTTGAATTCTGGTTTTTGTATCCATCACTATTGTCCAACTTCATGTTTGCAGGTACACAGGACTTGGTGTTACAAATATTGGAACAACATTTGCGACCAAAACATTCGCTGTCGTCCTTACATTTTGGAGTACAAGTTGTCATCTTACTGGACAAAGGGCAGCTCACTAAAAATAATTTTCATTAGGAAATAAAAAAAAACTAAATCTACTTCAAAATCCTAAGCTAATTATGTGATTAGCAAATGTGCATTTGTTTCCCTGTATGATGAAAGTTAAACCAGGACATTTTTTCTTTAAAATGGCCTAAAGAAGTTATTTCTATTGGAAAAAAAAGGCGGAAATGCCTGAAAGAGGTCTAACAATGACAAGATGTCTTATTTTCTTAATAAAAAACCTTTTTTCGTTTTTTAATATTATCTCGCTTATTGTTCGAGATCAACTCAACAAACCCTATGACTTTGCTCGACAGGGAACGTTCTATCCAAATATGTAAAATTATACAGGGTGTTCCATTTAAATTAACAAAATTAACATACGCGGCCATTTTGTTTCGACTTCATTTGTTTTTCTACTATCATTTTCAAAAACTTCATAAAAAATCGTGCAATTTTCATATTTAACATTTTTTATGCCTGAAAGAGGTCTAACAATTACAAGATGTCTTATTTTCTTAATAAAAAACCTTTTTTCGATTTTTAATATTATCTCGCTTATTGTTCGAGATCAACTCAACAAACCCTATGACTTTGCTCGACAGGGAACGTTCTATCCAAATATGTAAAAATATACAGAGTGTTCCATCTAAATTAACAAAATTAACATACACGGCCATTTTGTTTCGACTTCATTTGTTTTTCTACTATCATTTTCAAAAACTCGTGCAATTTTCATATTTAACATTTTTTATGCCTGAAAAAGGTCTAACAATTACAAAATGTCTTATTTTCTTAATAAAAAACCTTCTTTTAGTTTTTTAATATTATCTCGCTTATTGTTAGAGATAAACCCAACAAACCCGATATGACTATACTCGACAGGGAACGTTCTATCCAAATATGTAAAAAAAAATTACATTTTTTTATAACTCTTAAAATAAAAAAGTTAAAGGGGGGGTGGTCAAAATATAGTGAATCTCTCTGTTACATAACGATCACCCTGTATATTTATGCTACGCGAGATTATGTAACCACCTTTTAAAAACAATAAATTTATTTTTGCCTGTCGTAAATGTTCATGTAAGTGCAAGCTGTTAAGTTCCTAAAACGACATTTTTATAACCACATAAATGTTATATTTTGAATTTTTTTATCGATTTTATGTAAGAACAAGACAATAAATATATACAAGGTACATGTTTTCTTTGATTTCTAGCATTATAAATTATTCAAATATTTTTATTGCGTTTTTTTAATTATAATTCTAATCTTATGAATTATTATAAATTGAATTGATTTTAAGCAATGAAATTGTGGTAACTACTTGGATGGGATACCATCCAGAGATGTCCATCTTCTAGTAGCGCCTGTATATCTCTACAACTATTTACACTTAGTTTAAAAGTAATCGATTTCTGAAAAACATTTTTTTACATCGGTGAATAATTTGATAGGAACGTTTATAGAGAAATTTCAAATATCAAAGAAAATCTCAAAAAAGTTGTTATTACACTATAGGTTACCAATATAAAAAAAGATAATTTAATGCTACCAACACTAAATAAAGACATATAGAATGTTTCATATGAAACAAACATCTTTATTTATGAAATTGATAAAATGAAACTGAAAAATCTATCTATTATATTTTAATTTATTGCGATTGGAAGTATAGCACTGTGCCAAAAATGAAATGCGAATTTGCAACACAACAAAATGTTATGATCCTTGTACCTTACAGGTCCTATGAACTGTCATTTTTTTTGTAAATTAACGAATATTATAAAGGAAATTTTCCGTAGTTTTCGATTACGCAAATATACAGGGTGATTCACTTTTCATGATTAGGACTTTAACCATCGACAGATTTCGTCAAAATAATGTTATTTTGAAATATACACGTTTTCTTCCAAAGAATTCCTTTTAGAGATATAAGACCTTGAAAAAACATGTTTTTTTTGGTTTTTATTTAATTTTTCTTAAATTATGAAAGCCATTTGTTTTATATTTATTATGAAGTGTACGAACGAGAAGCTCTGCCGATTTTATAAATTATTGTGAAAATAGATCAATCATAGGCGCCCGTAAGGGGCTCTGATAATAACTATTTTTAATATAATTTCTACGTCAGTGGAAATTTTTCAAAATAAATATATTTTTTTTTACATTGCTGTTTATTCTACAGCAAAAAGGTCTCTTACTATTTTTAACTGAAATGCTTGGTTTCTGAGAAAATTGTCTTCTTATGGATTCATTATATGTGAAATGGTTAAGTTTTAAATATTTAATATTGAGAAACAAACAGAAATAACAATTTAATAATGTAACGTAAAATCAATGACAGGAAATATGTCAAAATACGTATAAACAATTGTTATTCTAAGAATCACCTTCAAGGAGCATGAGATTTTTTTTCAAAAGTTTCTTCGGTAATAAAATAGAAAAAGATAGTTTTAGATGTCACTTTAAAATATTATTAACACTCAATTGATATATTCTGGACCTATTCTTAATCATAAATTTAAATAGTGTCATACATTCATTACCCTTTTTACCTAATTGTAGGTAATGAATCCATAAGATGCCATTTTTCTCAAAAAAAAATCAAGCATTTCATTTAAAAATAGTAAGAGACCTTTTTGCTGTAGAATAATCCGCAATCTAAAAAAATATATTCATTTTGGAAAATTTCCAGGGACGTACAAATTATATTAAAAACAGGGATTATCAGAGCCCTTACGGACGCCTATGATTGATTTATTTTCACTATAAAATCGATAGAGCTTTAAATTTGTACACTTCATACTAAATATACAACAAATGGCTTTCATAATTTAAGAAAAATTAAATAAAAAACAAAAAAAAATGTTTTTTCAAGAGCTTATATCTTTAAAAGGAAGCCTTTGGAAGAAAAAATTTTTACTTCAAAATGATATTATTTTGATGAGATCTATCGATGGTTAATGTCCTAATAATAAAAACTAAATCACCCTGTATACAAGATTATTTTTTAAAAAACATATTTTAGCTAATTTGAAAATGTGGGTCGGTACTCGGTATAAGATACTGTATAAGGCGCCAGAAATCTAAACGTGTCGCTAAAGTAAAGGTAATTATTGTTGGAGATGTATAAAATAATTTTGCACCGAAATATTATCTTCAGTTTTTCGAGATAAATTATAAAAAAAATAATAAATTAATCGTTAAATCAGTAAAGAACGGTTTTTTTACTCACGATCTATGCCTGTTGCGCCATATGCTGCGAAGACCAACAGTAAACAGAGGACGGTAAATTTCCCTGGAAATTAAATAATTATAGCGAATTCGAACATCAGAACAAAGCTAAACATGCCTTACTCATAGTTAATTATTATTAATCGAGAAGAGCACAGTTTGCGGCCACGGACGAACTCGAACTGAATGCTAAACAGCTTTAAAACCCATTTGAAAGAAGGCAAATAATTACATTAGCCCCCCGGCGATATATTTTTTCTATTTTCTCGAATTCGTCTTAATTAAATATTAATTAGACATCTTATCTATTTCGTTACCGCTGCAGGCGGCAAGCCATGCTTAATTTATGCAAATTATTCTTATTCGTATTTTTTTTTAATTTTAGCCTACCTTTACCAATAGAGTGAAAGATGAAAAATAATATAAAATATTGCATAACCTTGTCGAAGACCTACATTCTTATGCCAATACTTGCTGGTTGGTCATAATGAGAGAAGGATAAACAAATGAAAAAAAGTCTGTTAGGTACTTCGAGTTGTTTTCGAAAATAAAAATACATAGTAGTTATTAAAAAAGTATTAGAATTTATCTATAAAATAATAATTGATGTAATATTGAACTTTTACTTGTTTTGGATTTATATGTATTTATTTTACGAAAAATCATATTGTTTTGGTTGGCATTTTAAGTACATATACATATACATAGAGGGCGCCCCTTGCGGCAAATTGCATGTCTTTGAAATGTTATAATATTTTTGAAAATCGGTATATCTGCCTCTTTAATATATTTTTTAATTTGTTAAGGGTAATCAATGTAATAAATAACGATAATGATAAGGGCGTAATTTATTAGGCCTTGGGGGTTGATCTGCATAGTTGTCAAACGTCAATTATTCATCATTAAGACATTTAGGAGACACTCTGTAGGTATATCTCTATATTAAAATTGTACAGGTATTCCATTTTATAAATCTCCAGATTTTTTCTTTGTTTATTAGGTACTATACTACATAGAACTTAGAACATAGGGTGATTTGGCTTCTTTAATATATTACTGTTATTGTTTTAACTCTGGAAGTGGAAATGTGTATATGTTTTGGTTTTTCTCTAGATTTTTTTGAATATTGCAACCATACATCTGAAGGCAAACACTACATGAACGATGTTTCGTTTGGTTATTAGGGAACTTACTTCTCTCCTGCGGCGCCATCTCATATTAAAACGCGTAACTAATGCAAGCCGGCCGGCAAAAAGCAAAATATAGGTATTTCTGAAATAGAAGGCAACATATGACATTTGTCAAACTAGTATTATTTAACTTGATAATGCTGAGAATATGCACTATTTAGTTATTGTTAAAACTGATGATAACGTAGAAAAGTTATACACATAAAGAAATGACTGATATTCCTTAAATTGCCAAAGTATCATCGCATTCCATTCCATTTCGCAAAATGATAGTTGCCGTTCTTTTGAACAAAATCAAATCCTTCATTTTTGTATTTGTAAATATATTTCGAAGAGCGTTGTGTTGTTTCCGTAGAAGACGACGAAGTAGTTGTGAATCGGTCCCTTTAACTCATGTTGTTTCTAACAGTGAAGAAACTAAGAATAATTTCCAGACATGGGAAGACTGGGGAGACCATGCGAACGATCGTAAAGAGAAAACTGTGCAGGACCACATAGAGATGTATAGAAAACAAACACAAATTCTCAAGCAGAGCAAGGGTGAGGAGGAGCCCGAAGAGCAGCTGAATTTCTTCGAGGACATGACGCCAAATATTACAAAACAGACCAAGGTCCTCATCAGCACCAATCAGGGTGGTGATTTCAAGCAATCGAATAGACTGAATTTTGTAGAAGATTCTGTAAACGCCATTGTAAGTAGCCCCACTAAAAATATGTAGTAAGGACAAATCCATTTAAAAATTGTTAGTAAACATTGCTTATTATAAAATGGTAATTTTTCACGATATTTTATTCAACCAATGAGCGATCACATTATCTCGAGCTTAGACGTAATGGTTTGTCATTGTTCATTGTAAACGAACCATTAATATTGGTGTCTTTTAAGGTTTAGTGATTTTTAATTGACAATACTAGCCTCGCGATGTTGGCTGCATAAGCTCAGCTGTCATGTGGCTTACAATCTATTATGAAGGCTCTATATAACTAGTTTTAGAGTTATTTCTAAAGTTTTATTGGTTTTGAGAACAGCATTACTTTATATTTATTTTAGCCTATGCTGGAATTGAGAGAGTGGGAAGAAACGTCAGGTTGGGAGGGCGAAGCGTTGGATTCTGATGCTCAGAAGGTGTTGCGGGAGAAGAAACGGCTAGAGAGGGAAAGAAGAGTGTGGGAACAGCATCAGAAACGACAGGAGAAAATGAGTAGATCTCTAGGTTCTAAACTAAGCACATAGCCTTTTAAGATAAGATTGTTTTATTTGTAACCAGTGAATGTTCATTTTTTTATGTGTATGTCCTTAAAATATGGAATAAAGTGCATTATTTTAAGAAAAATATGTTTTTGTTACAAAAATTACAATCGATACTATGTATAAATAATAAATTACAATTTTTGGTTCTTTTAATAAAAGATGAAAAAATTGCTAGTCTAAATATGAATATAAATGTATAATATGAATGTATAGTATTTTTAATATCTTAGTTTCGTTAAAGAACGTTACTAGATTCATTTATCATGGCTGAAAAAGTATGCATATTTTTATTTCATAACTTTATTTGTAGTTTTAATACTAAAATGAATACAATATATTTAGAAAAAATTGTTTATAGGTATCACAAAAAAGATATCTTGAGTTAACACCAATTAATTTCAGTGTTACTAACTTTGTGGATGCACATGGATCCATACCACAAATTACAAAATCTAAAAAATACAAAATTAAACAGAATTCTTGGAAACTATTAATTTTCCTCCTTTTGAGGTTGATGTTTAAACGTTCTACAAATTGGAACTAATAATGATAAATACCACTGGTCGGATTAAACTCAATGAATTATCTTCTCTGCATCAAATTGTCTCTATTTAAAGCAAGCTGTCTTAGATTTAAGTACCTCGGCCAGTCTAAAACTCAAATAAATGTGAGCAATGTCAAGAATTAAACGAACCCTTTTTTGAAACATGTATCACATTATGTACGTAATTTTATAAAAGAAACATGAAATGAATAAAAAAATACCGTTTGGAATTTAATTTATTTGGACAGTAGTCCTATTAAAAATTAGCAATGGGGACAGAAACATCACTGTGAAACATTGTATTTAAAACTTTCATTTAAGAGTGACAACATATATAAAAAAAATAGAACGATAAAAAATCCGTAGATTTATTTTATTGGGAATACTGAAATAAATTCGTAGATCTATGGATAAATCCGTAGAGTTAATAACACTAATACTAATTAATTTTCTTTTTTTTTTAAAATTTGTTATAGATAGATAGTCCACACACACAACACAATTACTGCTTTATTAGTTGCCTAATATCTACCTTGCACCGGAAAATGGTACTACAAATACAAAATATCTATTTATATTACTTTCATTTACTCAGTTATTCATGACGGTTGTATTCTTATGTTATCCTGAAGCATATGCTAAATTCTAGATTCATTTTTGGGCAGCAAATGTATTTTCATAGGGAGGAATAACAATGGGATTATTATCAGTGAAAGGTGTTATATGCATGTATTATATATGTATTGGAAGATATCGATAAATGTTTTAAAGGTTTAGTTTGTTATGAACATTTTTACTAAAATAAAGTGATTAAATAAACAATATTAGGATAACAGAAAACAAATAATAAATATAAATGTACAAATCCAAAGATATACACTTTACAGTACAGTAAGTTGTATTATGTGTTGCCTAATAATGAATCCTAAGCTCAATATTTCCCGCCATTTTCTGTCAAATGTCAAATATTTTGTTATGTTTTGGAATAAGAATGGGTATACGGTAGTTTAAATTTTGTATAATTATTATTATATACTAACAAATAAATGTTAAAAAAAGAATAATAATAAAAACAGAAAAGTGAAGTGTGTGTTTCTCAAAACAAATGTCGCAAAAACTGTGATCCTTTTGAGCATTATTTAATCCTGGGACGAATTTGTAAAGGTTAGTATTTGATATATTTTTTTCCAGTTACGTCTTTCAGACATACCTTTCTCTAAATCTTCTATGGAAAACGGGTTGAAAACATAAAATACAATCATATTCAAATTTGTAATGTATTGCAATATAAAATGTACAAAATATAAAAATTACATAAAATATAAAATACAAAAGACAACTTTTTGTAGTTATAACACAGTAATAAATAAATAATTACATAAATATATTTTTAATACTAAACATTTATTATTATATTATTATTATAATACAATGAATTATCTTGACAGTGGAACTTTAAAGTTCATATATTCGTGTGTACTTGTACTAGCTGTCACATTCATGTATTCACTCGTAGACATTTGATCTTGTTCTGATTTTTCAGTTCCTAAAAACGAAAATGTTTGTACAATTTCTAATTATAGTATACCTATAGGCACCTAGTTACTGAAGTAGTGACGGCTAGTGATGGGAGATCTCGAGTGAAAAATTGAGTACTTAGTACTTGATTCTTAAAAGTTCTGGTTTTTTATGTTTTTCATTCAACGTTTACTCTTCCATCCGTCACACGGTTCTAAGATTCTTAAATATACCTGATTCTGCCCATCGCTAGTGATGTCATTTACCAATTTTTAAATGGCAAATCATTTAGCCGTCACTATATTAAAGTAGTTTAAATTAAATAAAAATACAAACCTTGTACAGGCAGACCAGATGGAGGAAACTGAATATAATATTCCTCGTTCAGTGGTAAATTGTCAGGCCTTGTAACTGGTTTTTCCTGCAGAGAGGAACATTTTAGTAAAACAATATGTGTGAGGTGTCGTATTGTCTTACCTCTATCGTTTCAAAAGTGTGCCTTGTGGGGAACATCTTCACGGGTTTAGGCGCAGGTACAGGTGTGTAGTTGAGCTCCAGTACTGCTTTGTTCAGGTCACTTCTGAAATCATCTTCGCAGTGGCTTCCTAGCATCATCTGCAAAAAAAATTAGTAAACACATAGTACTTAATTTTTTATATTAAATGTAGTAATTCCTACCTTCCGATCTTCGTTATCTGAATGCGTTCCACTGTCCCCCAGACTACATCCGCTGATGGTGCTCATTCTCCCAGAAGATCCAGAGCTGGAAGTGCTCAGACTACTGATTGGCCTTTGAGACTGTACAATTGTTATACTAGGCATACCAGCATTCAAGATGGGTGTTGCCACCTCTTGCTTGTCATGCCTGTTTTTCCAGAACATCTTTTTGATTCTCTCGAACGGTGTGGGTTTTTTCATGGCAGTCTTTAGTTCAGTTTGGATTTGTTCATAGCGCACCCTCATCTCCATCAGCTGTTCCTGTTTCTCTTTGAACGATTTCTGTACATCGTTGCGGTTCTTCCATTCTTCAACTAGTTTTTCTACTTGGGAGATGGAGTGTACATTATTTTTAAAATCATTGATGATCTCCACCAATTCTTTTTGTACTTTATCTTCTATAACGTCTATTTTCTTCTTGTGTTTGTGGTTTTTTGGCACGGGTTCCAGGTTCTCAGTTGGGGGTATGGGCTCTTGGTCGTCGATTGTGGATTTTTTTGAGCTTTCTTTGGGTTCTTCTTTTGGTATATATACTGAAATGGATGTCATAAAAATTATGCGACATATTCGAATGAAGGTATTTGGCATGAGAAAGTGAAATTTATAGCTACCTGGTGTATTCATCGCCATATAACCTCCCAACGGTGATGCACACTCACTCGAAGGAGTCTCAATGTGGTTACTTTCGGGTATTACGGGTCTTGGCGCTGGGCATAATTTGTAGAAGTCTTGGACGTTTTTTGGCATTAAGTAGCCTTCATCATCTGAAAGTTGCACAAATATTTAGAATCACTCGCTTTATTTTTATTTAAAAATGTATGCATTTCATTTTAAAAATGTATGTAGATGTAGGTGTGTTTGGTAATTTTAAAAATATATTTCTTACCAACATCAGACTTTGGGGTCAAGCTCATCTCTTTCAACTTTGCGTACATGCTGGTAAATTCGTTCATATTCTGTAAAATAAATAAAAATGTATTTAACAAATATATTCTACTTAGATTTAAAAAAAAATACAAAGCAGTTTTGTAAGAATATTATTATTATATGTACTAACAATAAGTGTAAATTACATTTAGAGAAGATTAATTTTTGGAACATGTGTAATAATGTGATGGTCCATATTTTAAAAATATTATTAGCTAGCGGTTGTTTTGTGGCAAAGCACTGAAGTAATTATTTTTATTATACACTGGCGAGCAAAAATTTAAGGTCACATTGATAATAATTATTGTAAATAATTTTCGGAGCAATTATATTAAGGATATGCCATTATATTAGTAGGCGCTGAACATTTGTTTTTCAAGACTTGTTATCTGTCATTTAGTTTAATTTGACATAAAGGGGCACCTTGGTAAGTACGTCATTAAAATAGTGTGCAATAGTAGTAACTGCTATTCCATATCTTGGTGCCAAGGGTTTAGTGTGGTTTATTTAGGAATTGATTTTTCTAACTGTAAAACCACAGTTGAAAGGTGTTTTATTCATTTAATAAGCCATCGTGCTTTTTGGACCTGTTGTTGTGGCGATAATTATGGTGTAATTTTTTGCTCGCCAGTGTATTATATGTATCCTGTATAGTAGTAGTTTTTAAGATGTCTGTTGATTTATAAAAAAAATCAACAATTGACAAAGTGTGCAAAAATCTTAATAAGTGTAGCTGGTCCCAGAGCTGCTCTCGATTTCAACTTTGATTTCGAAATCGTAAGATATGCCACAAATAAAAAAAATGTTTCATTTTGCCAGTTCTATTTCGCATAGATTTCAATTTTATAAAAATATACATGTAGCTTTCCATTTTTTTTAAATATAGTTGCTTCAGCATTCAGCAAACACTCTGTACATTTATACACTAAATTGCACTATGTATATGTGAAGATATAAAGGAAATGGCACTTACAATGTATCCTCTGAGCATAGTGGCTAGTTCTGTGAACCCATTAGCCTCGGCTATTTCCAAGGGCGTCATATCGTAGATGTTTCTTATTTCATAGGCTACATCAGCCCCAGGACAATCTAATAGTTGCATGGTTAGCTTTTCCAGACCGAATTTTGTTGAGAAGTGGAGTACAGTGGGGAATTCCTCATGACCTGCAATTTTTAAGATTTTAAACTTTTGTAATTATGTATAATTAATAATTAATTTGTTAGTTTATGTTAATTATGGATAACAGTCAAATTTTTATCTCACACTAAGTTTGGTTTCAAATAAAAAGAGCAAGATGGTTTGGCTGCAAACCAAGCAGTGACAGACCATTTATCTTTTGAATGAAAAAATATATTAGTACTTAATACTTACTATGTTTGTGCGCTTGTACCGCGGCTGCGAAAGGGGTATGGTGGTTAGCTAATAGGTTGAAATGTGGGGGTAGGTTCCTTTGAAATCCATGAACTAACCAGTTGTCTAAGTGGTCCCTGTTTGCGGGGCTGAAGCCCAAAGTCTAAAAAATAAAAATAATAAATTTGTGACATGAGGTACAAAGTACTTTAAATAATTTAATGTAATATATAAAGCATCCAGAAAATAATTAAAGTGATATAACTTTAGTAGTTCATAGTATTTTTCAATTAATTATCCTATAAATACAACTCAGCTATTAAATTTTTAATAAGTATATTGCGCTTCTCTTAGGAAGTTTCTTTGGTGATTGTATTTTGCATATATACCTTAATAACAAGAAAATAAGAAAATTTGGATAATAATCTAATGACATTACCGGCATTTAGATTTTTAAACAAATCCTAACAAGGAAAGTATCAGTGCAATATCTGTTAAAAAGCTAATATCATTCATTAGCAGAATCACCAGAGAGACTGCGGTTTCAAATTTATTAGTTCTCATCAATAAGCTATATGTGAAACAACCGACGAACGTTTTAGTTGTTTGGACGAAATGAGCGGTGACTATTAGACGCCTTCATTGTAGCCATCTTTCTCTATCACACGGATTTCTATGACTTACTTTATCGCTCTCACGTAACGGCCGATGAACCATGGGGACTTTCCGACCCTGTATATTTTATTTCTTACAACAAATCTTTTAGGTTGTGTCAAAAAACATAAACGAAAAATATTGTTATTATAGGCCAATCAATAGAGGTTCTGTTTGTGACAAAAATACTAGTAGTAAAAGGACTGTACCATCATATTATACAAGATACTATGTAGATATATGCTTATATGTTTCCTACTCCAATTTTCAATCAATTAATTTTTTATAAACATTTTTATGCAAAAAACGCATTTTTTTTTAGTTTTTTGCTTATAAAACCTAAACTAACGAAGCAATCTGAATGCTATAAAGAGACAATTTGTAAATAATCGAAATACTAATAAATCGAGAGGTCGATCGATCCGATCGGATAATTAGAAACGAAGAAAACCCGGAAAAATCGGAAAATTTAGAGTTTTTTTAAAAATTCATTACTCCGTCATTTTTTAAGATGTAGAGCTGACCCTGTGCACAAAAGTAATTAATTATATGTTCTTTAAGTGTGCACAAAGCAGGCGCTGTCGGGCCATTAGTTTTGGCACAATTGCAATTTTAATTTTTTGGTGCACTATTTTGCAAAGTTTCTGGTTGCGTTGGAGGTGATTTTCTTCCAAAGAATACATATTTAGGTGTGAAATTTTATTACATTTTTTTTATTTATCACCACTTACACCACAATAATATTAAAATATTCTATAACAATATTCAAAATTGTATACCTATATACAGGGTGTTTGGTAAGTCGATGCATTCCTTGCAGGAGGTTATAGTGCAAGTGATTTGTGATATATTTCCTTAATATACCATATTCCGAAAACGCTTAATTTCTGATCTACAGCGTGATAAAGTTTGAATAAAAAAATGCAAATTTATAAATATTGCGGAAACTGCTCAGAATATTTTAATGAAATTTTACAAGCTCTAACAATGAACAATACATGTTTTACGATAAAAATATTGTTTTTAGTTTCACAGTGGCGTGCGCACAGGCATGTCTCTAGATATTGTTAAAGAAATCATCGCCTTACCAAACACCCTGTATATCCACTGCCCTCATCTCCCGACCTTCCCCCACTGCTCGACCGCGTACGCGCTCGACCGTTTTTGAGCATGTTTGGAGGAATTTTTTACCTATTTCGCATCATTTTATCGACAAATTAGAATAAATGTTTTGTAGCATTATAATTTATACGGCTACTTCTAAAATCCGGCTGAAAAATTAAAATCGGACCACTTCCAACGCATACAGAAAGTTTGGTATTTTCGCATCGTTAATTTTTCAATAGATAGTATTACTAGTTTGTCTTTACAATAAACTTAAATGTTTACGTTCTTTTAAAAAACACACAAGAAGCAACACGTAAGTAACAAACTGTTCCACCCCACCTGAACAAATTACGTTTAATAAGAAAAAAAGCCGTGAACAGCTATTATTTTGTTACGGTGGCACTAACCAGAGCCTAAACTGTATAGTATATATGCGCTACTCCCACTACGTCTGTCACTGTTGCGTGACGGTAACCATGACCACCGCTGTAAACACTTTACGGATGTAGGAGTGAGCAACGCGGAGCCCCCGTATTCAGAGTTTTTCAAATGACTGCACATTATAAATTTAATGTGTTCCATAAGGCTAATCTATTTAATTATCCAGATACCTAATGAAAATTTTTAGGTGGGCGCCACACCAGTGCCCCTCCGCACCAGCTGCCACTGTATAGAAGAGTTATGTGCAAGTGGGTGGAGGTTCTGTTTGGGGTGGAATCAGATGAATATTGATAACAGATGATAAAGAAATGATTTTTTACAATTTAAATCTAAAATTAAGATAGTCCAAAGCTATCCTCCTCCTTTGTATAACCAATTCTAACTATTTCTATTGCGTATTTATAGAAGTAATTGACTTTGCTTACACTGATTTTTATATTCTATACATTCCATATAGCTTTAGCTTTATACATATTATATAATATGTATGTATGTGATATAAATGAACGATCGAATAGACCAGCCGCCGATAAATAAAGATAAAGCAGGGATCAAAGCCTGCCGCCACCCACCTGGCACATGAATTCCACAGGATTGTTAGCGGAGCGTAAAATCTGCTCGAGCTCCCTCAATCGGCTTTCACACTTGATGGGCCGGCTGCCGATGATGCTGCCGTTCTTCTCCACCAGCACGTTGACGATGGCGGTGACCTCCGTCAGCGTTTCCGGGACGGTGATCTTCATGATGTAAGGGTTGCGCCTCTTCACCGATTTGATCTCGTACAGTTCGCCGTTCTTCTCCACGGATATTTTGACGATGTCCTCCTTCTGCAGAGGATAGGTGAGCAGGATGAACACGCTGTTCTGGCCCTGTAAATAACGGCGACGGTGATTATTGACAGTAGAGCAGCGTGTAGTTAAAAGCTATAATTTATAACCTTGGTTTTGAATATACAAGGTGCGTTCCAAAATAAACAGTACCTTTTAGAAATAAGAACAGAAAGTTTTTTTGGAAAAACCGATTTATTTTGTTCAAAACTACCGATTCAGTACAGCGATTTGCATGGTCTAAAAACATGTCGGCAAACATCGGCAAATGTTTTTTTCCTAAAAGGAAAAAGTCACACGGTGTAAAATCAGGCGACTACGGGGCGTGGTTCATGGTTAAAATGCCATTAGCCCAGTCGGTGGAGGTCACAGAAACAAGTAACTAGCAATATATCTGATTTTTATAAGTAAGTACTTCAAAGTATGCAGATTAATATAAGAAACAGTTCATTGGTCAGTGGTCTATCGATTTCCCAAAGTTCAAAAAAATTTTGAAAAACATTTTGATTTCCAAAATTCATTAATATATTGGACTGGGATGAAGATGGAGAAAAATAAAAAATAACACCTTGTAGGGGAAGTATTTTCCAACAAAAAAGATACGTTGTACTTTTTTCGTCTGACCTATGGTTTGGCCGGAAAAACAACAACACTCTACATTATAAACTATTGCATAGTTATAGGGTATTAAATTAATAATTGTAATAGCCCATTTTCAAGTAGGAAGTCGAAAATTTTCATTGGTATGGTTAATTCTTTTTTTCTAGTAAAAGATCGAATAAATGATTAAGCATATACAGGGTGTTCCTAAATAAGTGTCGCAACGGAAAACTGTAAATTTTTCTTATAAAGAGAAACATTTTTTTCCTCTACTATTTTTCTCTCCGGGCTTTCGTTTTCAAGATACACGGTGTCAAAACTTTTTTCAGATTTTTGCCAATACCTTAGGAACCGTTTGAACTACAGGACTGAGCTTGTGTACACACATTATTACTATTAATAGCTACTTGTTGCAAATGTTGTTAAATTTCGTTAAACTTGTTAATTATTACTATCTATCTTTTGAATTACAAAAGATTTTTGAAACGTTAGCAAAATGTTTGTTTTTGTTCATAAAAAGTCATTTTTCTTGAAAACGGTTGACATTAAAATCTCCACCACTGACACGTTCAATGAATTCGAGAAGGGTGCGAAAAAGTAGTTATTAATAGTGGTAATGCGTGTACAAAAACTTAGTCCTGTAGTTCAAACGGTTCCTAAGATATTGGTAAAAAATTTAAAAAAAATGAAAGTTTTGACACCGTGTATCTCAAAAACGAAAGCCCGGAGAAAAAACTGGAAGAGGAAAATGTTGCTTTTTTCAAGAGGAATTTACAGTGTTTCGTTGCGGCATTTATTTAGGAACAACTTGTATATATACCGTGTCCACCTAGTGCGCGTAAGTCCAATATCTAGGTTAATAAAAGATATAATTTAATTTTTTTTCTACAGAGTTGCCTACTTTCCCGAGCTGCACAAAATGAAAATATATTTGCATATACAGGGTGTTTAGGTTTTCCTGGGCAGGTACCAACTTAATTTTTTTTAATGGAAACCTATGTTTTTTATGCCATTATCGAATTCTACGTGAAAAATTAACGGAACTTTGAGTTATGATCCCTATTAAAATATTGATAGTTTTCGAGATAATCGACTTTTGATTTTTTTTTCTTATGTTTCGTCAATTCTAGTAGTTGACATAATTATGATTGTATGAGAGCTAGAAATTATATTTTTTTCAGGAACTGTAGAGTGAAGATGGCCCTTTCAAAAAACGTATCAAAAGTTGACCTGCGATATACAGGGGGCAAAAAAAATCGTGCCAAACCTGAAAATTTAAAATTTGAAAAATCTCGACTTTTTCAAATAGAACACCCTGTGTTTTATGATTTTGTTAGATGTCTTTCTGTAGACCCTACAATTTTTTAATAGCTTTCCCTATACCTAAGTTGCGTAGTTTTTGCAAAAAAAAAAAACATTTTTATGTAAAATACCGGATTTACGCCCGTTCTTTTGTCGGGAAAAATATTGTAAGGGTATTTATTTTCATTAAATTTATTAGTTGTCTAGCTACAGTATTTAAAATAAAAATTAATAACTGAAAAATTTAGATATTTGAATTTAATAAATAAGTCTTTATGGGAAGTTACCATTTATTTGTAAATAAAATCAAAAAACCATAAAATCGCTACAAGTGATTTAGAATTAGCAAAATATGGGAAATGTTTGCTAGCAGCACGTATTTACAAAGCAAATGATCCAAATTTACAGATTCCCACTGTTTTGAAAATGTGAAGGAAAGGTTTGAATGAACAGCAAATGCGAATTATGAGAAGACTATCAGGAGCCATGAAAGTAACAACGATAATATTTAATTTAAAGTTGTGGCGTCTGCTGCTGAAAATCCAAATATTAGTGCCAGGAAATTAGTAGTAACCTTGGAGTTTTGAAAAGCTTGACAAATAAAATATTGAAGAAGAAGTTTCATTCGTATCATATTGAAAATCAAGCACTGTTACCGTTGTTAGGAAAGTTATTAGTGAAATTGGAGATTAAAAAATTTGGATGAATAGAATTTTGAAAAAAGAATACTCATAGTCGCAAGCTAACTTAAAATAAATACCCTCACAATATTTTTCCCGGCAAAGGAACGGGCGCAAATCCGGTATTTTACATAAAAATGGATTTTTCTTTGCAAAAACTACGCAACTTAGGTATAGGGAAAGCTATTAAAAAATTGTAGGGTCTACAGAAAGGCATCTAATGAAATCATAAAAATACAGGGTGTTTGTTTTATTTGAAAAAGTCGAGATTTTTCAAATTTTAAATTATCAGGTTTGGCACGATTTTTTTTGTCCCCTGTATATCGCAGGTCAACTTTTGATACGTTATTTGAAAGAGCCATCTTCACTCTACAGTTCCTAAAAAAAAATAATTTCTAGCTGTCATACAATCATAATTATGTCAACTACTAGAAGTGACGAAACATAAGAAAAAAAAATGAAAAGTCGATTATCTCGAAAACTATCAATATTTTAATAGGGATCATAACACAAAGTCACGTTAATTTTTCACGTAGAATTCGATAATGCCATAAAAAATATAGGTTTCCATTTAAAAAAATTAAGTTGGTACCTGCCCGGGAAAAACTGAACACTCTGTATATGCAAATATATTTTCATTTTGTGCAGCTCGGGAAAGTAGACAACTCTGTAGAAAAAAAAGTTATATCTTTTATTAACCTAGATATTGGACTTACGCGCACTAGGTGGATACGATCTTTACATATTCGAATCGAAACCCGAGCGTCTCAATGACAAATATACTTAAACATGACGGTTCGAAAATTTTTTTCAACGTCGGGAATTGTTATTTAGGCGACCTCTTTCACAAACAAAATTTCCAGGTAATGTATTTTATCTAATTACGAAATACAACCCTTGTAGTTATTTTAAAAATTTTAAGAATCTTGAGTTTACAGCAAAATATATATATTAGTCTCTGGATCTTTATTAAAACTAAACTAATTTGAATGAGACTTGTTTTAAAATGTTTAGGAAATTACACAGATTAAGAATCTCGAAGCACAAATTCATTTGGTTACGAACGTTTTTTCACTTTCAATGATTTTTTAAATGTTGTAAGAAAATAGCAATTTTTTTGGTTCCCGGTGTAAATCTCCTTTGATCTTTGATCGTTTAATATAATATTTGATACTACTACAATATGAAGACAAATATTCAAAGAGAAGAATGTAAATAGTCAACAGGTATGAAAGTATACAGTATACGTGAAAACGATGATTCCATGTAATTTTCCATTTAATTTTTTCCCTATGATTTTGTAATAAAAATATGTAAATATTACCTTTTATTACTAACTAACTTATACTACCCTGAGTACCTATATACGAGTCTAAAAAAAAAATTTTTGAAATTTTTTTAATTTTTCATATTTTTGCATTGAATTAAGATGGAATATTCATTTCAACATATTAATGTATTCAATATTTGAGTGAAATTTGACAATTCTTACGTTTGAAGAGTGAATTTATTCGTTTGTTTACCCGCGGAAGAAGACTTCATGGCTTTAATAATTTTTTCCAGAAAACCATAGCTGGGACGAAAAAAGTGCAAAGCATCTTTTTTGTTGGAAAAAACTTCTTCTACAAGGCACTATTTTTTATTTTTCTGTATTTTGATCCCAGTCCAAAATATTAAAGAATTTCGAAAATCAGTGTTTTTCAAAATTTTTTTAGACTGGGAAATTGATAGACCAACTTTTTCTTATATTAATCTACATACTTTGAAAAACTTATAAGAAAAAATCGGCCATATTGCTAATTATTTGTGCTTTCGGTGCAAAATTACTTCCATAGACTGGGCTACATTTATGTCAAAAAAAAAAAAAAATCGGTCACAAGGGTCGATCGATTAGATGCCAACTTGATATATGATACACCAAACGTTTCAAAATCTAAAATAAAATTGTGCATTAACGATTTGGCCCCGTGGAAGGAACTCTGTGGACAATGCCCTTGGAATAATAAAAGCATTGTCTTCACTTTTGACTTCTTCAAACGATATTTTTTAGGTTTTTTTTAGCGCCTTCCACTCGGCACTTGGTAAACCGAATTATGAAACATTATTTTGTTTAAAATGAGTCTTACGGTTATTTTTTAATCTCATATTCTGCAGTGAAACACTTACCTGCCGAATTTTCTTTGGTGTAACGGAAAAACACGACTTCTCCTGTGCAATAACAGAACTTTGCTGCTTCCACACTCTCGACAGAATCGTCATGGCCTGTCCCAAGAACTCCTTGGTGAAGTTCTCGTCTTGGTCTTGGCCTACGCATTGCCTCTGCCACTGAAAATACGTCGGCAATACTGAAAGTCAAAAGAAAACACATGTAAATTTGGTTCAATGTTGACATTTTTTGCGCAACTACCTTTTTTGTGAACATCATTCAAGTCGGTATCTGCAACGCCCAGCAGGAGAGCTAGAGTCCTATCCGCCAACAGAAGCTTTCCAACGTTACACGATTCTTCTGGATTTTCGGAAATGAATTCGAGGAAACTGGGACAAACTACTACCAGCTGCAGTTTGACTCCGGACGTTTTATCCGCCACCTCCTTGTATTCTTCCGGGGATTTCTTTATGGCTTCTTCCAGGTCCAAGTACTGTATCCTGGAGAAGGTAGAGTTTAGGGTTTAGGGCATTTGCATCATCAAGTTAAATAGGTACTTACTTGAAGGGCTTCCGGTTGGCTTGCTTGCTGATCTCTTGGAAATAGTTGGAGAAATATTCTACCCACAATGCGGCTGCGTCGCTACATTTCAGCGAGACGATCAGTATGTCGTCCATGTTAGCCATTTTTGATGAAGCGCCTGGAATGAAAAAGGACAATGTAGACTTGCATAAAGACAACTGTAGTTTTGTATCAGTATTATGAAAGTATGAAAGTTACCCAGAATCTAGGAATCACAGCTTTTGAAAAAAGGATTTTAAACAAAATGAATTGGTGCTAAATCCGGACTATATGCCGGATGATGTATAACTTTGACTTTTTACGAAACTGTTCATCTGAAAATTATTATTATTTTTTTTTGGAAATACTACAATAGACAGCTATGGTCAAGTAATAAATTTTGACAGTTCTAGGGATTCTACCCCGTTACTGTTGTTTAAATTCGTCATTAAAGTGCTTGTTTTATTTGTTTTGACATACTCAGAAGTGTTACATTTGTATCAACTGAAATAACATTTTAAATTAAATTGGACTGAAGGGATGGAATGTGGGATTTGGTCCATGAATCAGTGTAAATTGTCACAAAATTAGTGTCTCGGATTATCCAATTCGTCAATTCGCAGTGATTTATTTTGTAATCATTTATTGGAAGCACGTAATTTGATGGCTTTAATAATGGATTTTGATTTAAAGTCCTTTCATTGAACTGAAACAGTTTTTCTATTGAAACATTTACAAAATGGTATGTAGAACGTTCATATTATGTCAATTCGCGAGATAAACAATTGCCTTTGCATTTCGTTGAAGTTGTAAAACTCCAGTAAAGTAATTAATCAGTATTTATTATATACTATATTAATCTTGAGCACTTATTAATATAGGACCGTAATATAATAAAAATACTAATTCTTTGCAGCACAATTTTCTCTGATAAATAGTTTCATTTTCATTTACTAAAATTATCTACAATACATTTTGTTCTAAATTAACAATAAACAGATTTACTGGTTGTCAAAACAACGAGCATGGTGTAGCAACATTTTTTGGGGTCATGCCTTGATAAAAACCCATAAAACATTCTAATTAGTTAATTATATCAAACACTTAGTATTCATTTCAACAGGCTCTTGGAGACAAGTACATAATGCTCAAGTAATTATTTAAAACTATCCTGTATTGTTTCAAATTTAATAAAATTTAACTGACTAATATGGGCTTGTATAACTATTAAGGTCTTTCTAGAACATCCTGTGTGCTTTATAATAATCTGTCTCGAAACAGTAAAATGAATTAAGTCGTCAAAGCTTTAACTATCACCGTTAAAATGTAGTAGCGTTTATTTTTTAGTGTTCTATATGTTTACATTTACGAATGCTGAAAATTTTAAACTATCACAACCAAAAAGTCATTTATCATTAGTAAAGAAATAATTTAAAAAAATTTCAAATACTATTACAATAAAAAGGATTTTAATTGATTCTTCCCAGAAATGGTGGGGTTTTTCAGTCATATTAATTTGAAAGACTTGACAAACTTATCAATTTTGACTTTTCTTTTACATGCTTTTTTTATAATATTTCATGATAACTTTAATAATTTTACCTGAAACTGTAGAAAAAGTGTAATTATAACATAAATTTAACTTTGAATTTGAATAACTTTTGTACGAGTAGGTTTATCAAAAAATGATAAGGGACATTTCTTGTAGAACGTTCAATTCCCTACAAGAATACGTTTTGGTCATTTAAATCCGTCTATTGGTTTTTAAGATATAAAATTCTGAAGTTGAAAAATAATTTTTCCCATGTTATTTAATTGGAAAATAGAAAATCGCGATGCGCGACCTCAAAATATTAATATTAAGAGTTCCGATTTTTACAGCCATCTCTTCTCACCTCCCTGACTGCATTTCAGAGGGGATTACGAAAAAAAACAGTCGATTTTTTTAAATCATATTAATGCGCATTAATGTTAATTTCATGCAAGCAAAGTAGCCTCGCAAAAGGATATTATTCAAAAGAAAATTTGGTTATTGTTAAGAGTACGTCTATAATAAACCACTTGAAGAAATAAACACTCGATAAACACACTGACACACTACAGCACCAAGAAAAACAACAAAAATATTTAGTCGAACTAGAAAATGCTAAGATTAAACAAAAGAAGAGAAAATACGCGAAGGATGACAGCGATGATATATCAACAAGATCTCACCTGCGTATGAGGCTATTCTTCCCGAGCATGCGCATTAGGCATCACACGGCTAATGTTAAATTTTTACTTTATTTACTTTTAGGAATATTCTTTTATATCGAGTTAACAAAATTTTTCCATAGATAGTAAAACTAATGTAAGTTTTGAACATAGTACAGCTGTATTAATTAGAAACAGAAACCAATAATTCTGTCTGACTTGAGGATTAATGTGGCAACGTCGCAATCAGCTGACAGCAAGGAGGGAATACATTTGAAAGACTTGATAAAAACGAAATTGATTTGAAAATCCCATGTACATTGTTATCAACAATAAATTATCCACAACAGATGATTTTTTGTAATGTTTTTAAAAAACTAGATTAATTAAAAAAGACTAGGAAGCTGTGATATATTTATTGGAATAAAAAATACAGTTGAAAATCCTTTTAATATATTTAATGGCTTATAAAAATATCGTAATCATTACATAAAGTTTTCTTGATTAATATAATTAGTAGGTAATACTTGATATAAAAGCATTTGTACCGAATAACAAAGAAACGTAAATATTTCTCAGCAAACTTTATACCTAAAAAATTAGTTATAGTTGCAAAACTTTTGTAACATTACTAAAATAGAGATTAAAAACACGAACAGTGAGTAATAATGTAATTTCTATCACAGAACCTTCAAAATTGCATCCAACATTTTCTTCGACTTGGACGAGAGATGGGTGCGAGTGTCATTTCATTTCTTTAGAACTAAATTAACATAATTCTCGTTGTTTTACCGGTTTACATGATTTACGGATTTTAAATAAAGGATATAAATCTTCGCGAGGATAATATATTTGCTATATATAATAATTATATTGTACATAGTTTACACACAATACATTTTTCAACGGGTACGCATCTTTACCCGAATTTGACGCGCAATATCTCCGATGTCCGAGGTCTGTAGGTTCGCAGTGTGTACAACTACTAGTCAATTATTAAAGTCTTTATGCGTTCAATATAATTTAAAACTACTTAAATATGATATTTTTATGTTGTTAATTAGTCAATATGTATGCTATGTGCATATGAGTAGATTTCTTTGCTATATAGATAATGTTTATCGCAAATAATTTCAATAGAATTTAATTTTTTCAAATTGGCAGCGGGTTTTGGTCCCATAAAAAAGCATAGGACCCCCCTGTGCTCCTCACTTCCCTCAGACCCCGATATACCTCCTTAATTACTTCTAAATCCTTACAAAAATAAATTAATTTCAAGTTGTTCATTTTTATAGTATCCATGTAAATAGTATACAAGGATCAGATTCGGTCCACACAATTTCGATTATCACACTAAAAGAGTCTACTAAGCTATTTTTATATTATATTAAATTTAACATAAAAGTTTACTTATTTTTTACAATTTCTATATGCTTTAAATAAGATAGTTAAAAATTGCGGCGTCTTTTTATTTGCAAAATGTGATTATTGTTCTATTTAGACCAAACCCTGTATCTAAGCATTTCTTGAGTTGTCGAACAACTTTGTTAAATACAGTTTTTAACGAAAACAAAAATTAAAGGCACTCTGCTTGGGGAAAATTCCACATTTTGAAATTTTTGGGCCCCCCTTATTCGATTACTGCCCAAAGCTTCCCAAGATAAGCAAAAATTTTTATCAAAAATAACTTTTTTTCGAAAAATCAACGATAAAAAGTTTACAAGAGAGCGGTGCCCCATCCGGGGACACCCTGTATATAAATTTTATGAACATAAACAATATCTCCAACTCGAGGTGAAATACTTCCTGAACTTGCATTAGTTTTGACAATTTGTTCAGTCACAAAAAAGTGGTATTTCTGTGTTTCGTTGCAAAATATACCATTTTCATGAAATTCCCAAATTTTTCTTACCTTGAAATTTGTAATTTGTAATTTAAAGCGTTATTTACAAAATATTTCTCGAGTTCAGTTTTAAAACGCCGCGGAAAGTGTCTTCAATTGACACTACAAAGACACGATCGCACTTACTTTCGATACAAAAAAGTGGAGAAGCGTCCGCGACGGCACTTCAAAATATCGCGTTTCCAATCGTCTAGTCGCACAGGCCACTCCAAAATCACATTGTCCACTTACGATCCCGAACAGAACACTTATTATCGCCGCGACCGTACCCTCAGGACGTCCTCGCGACGACGACGGCGACAAAAACTCTCTGACAAACACACTAAAACTATTGTCCGAGTCTGTGGGAGCACCACCGCCTGTTTATTGCGTGTCCACGACGTTGGTACGAGCTGATATAATGCGCACTGTCTCGGCATGAAGAGTGACTTTTGTTTGGCCGAGGGTACCGGAGGAAGTACCGACCTAACCAGATAAACTGATAACTCGGTACAGGGGCGGCTTCTCTGATTCACGCGGTGTGGTCTGGCGAGGGTGGGCGGGGTTCCAAAGGGTTTCGCTTAATTGATTTCGGTTTCTGGGAAGTTTTCTTGATTCATTCACGGTGCTTTTTGTTAGCAAATTGCGACTGGTCTCGTGTTTTATGTGTAAGAATTGTAAATGTATGTATTCTTGGCGCATTTACCATTATTTGTTGGACATTTTCTTTTAATTCTTCAGTTCGCTTTTTAGGTCGGCCGCTTCCTTCTTTTCTTGTTACACTGCCCGTTTCACGAAAAACATTAACACAACGCTGAACTGCACTTTGAAAAATTTTGTACTCAACAACGCCGGGAAATTGATTTTGAAATTCTATGAAACATTCCTCAATAGAATACTTCCATATTCCATCAATCTTGCGTCCATTTCTAAAGTAGGACTCTATGATAAACACTTTTTGTTCTTGAGAAAACACCATTTTAAATGCTTTTTAAAACGAAAATATTCAAATTGATAGCGGCGATATAGCGCTTTGACAGATGACGTTTAAGTTCATTTGCTATACGCTACGCCCTACGTCCAAATTTTCAGAACCAACTTGACCACGTTTTTATTTGAACGCTCGTTACTTATACCAGAAAACTTAGTTGTTTAAAGTCCACATCGCTGGTTCATAATCCACTTGATTCAGATTTGAAATGCGTAGAATTTGCAGCAACTAATTTTCAAAAAGTATTTTCTGAGGAATTGGAGAATTCGCAAAACTTATGCAAGTTTTTGTTTGGAATAACTTTTGATTAGAATGATGTGCTGATGCTAGGCTGGTATAAATGTGAATAAACAAAAGTTTCCGACCTAAAACGTTTAAAGGGGTTTCCTGTTGCCAATGCAGTTTAGTTTGGACAATTTTGTTGTCCACATTTATATTCGTTTAGCTGCTGAATGTTGTACATATCCCAACTTTCTGGCGGTTGTTAGACCACTGAAAACTGACTACTCTCGATCACAAAACATCTATTTATTATAAACGACCCTAAGACTAACGATTAACGAACGTATCTCGTGTTACGTGTTACATCAAAATGGCGAAACTTCTAACTTCTCTATGGTCAGCATAAGGCACGCGTAATCGCGCATTCGCACTAGCTGAATTCCGGTTTATTCTGGAAATTATTAAGTGAGGCCTCAGTTACAGTAAGTGAGCCCTAATTTGCTACAAATAAGGACTGACTAACCCCAATTCTAAAAAAGAATATTCACTTACCCGAGCAAAGCAACTCACTTGGGACAGTCGACTAAAATAAAATTCCAACTGAACTATCATATAGCTACAAGACTTTTTTTTGTTGTTGTAGCAAACACGTTTCAGCAAAACGTACTTATTTTGGCAGCATGAATTTTTTTCTGTGACAGCAAAAATTTTACCTACTGTAGCTAAAATGTCTTAGCAATGCTCCTTACTTTGGAGGATTTCTTTCAATGTACTCTAGACAAAAGTTGCTTCATTTGCAGTGTTGAAGTTTTTGAAAAAACCATGACAAATAAATACGAATTTATCTCGGAAGATTAATGAAACTCTCTTAACTAAACAAAGATGAACATTTACTGAATTACAACTACATCAACCAGTGGCAGATATAGAGACCTTATAATTTCAATGAAACTGAGTATTTTAGAAATTACATAATTACGTTTGAATCACCATTGTACATCAAAGGAAAAAATTTATTCGTAAAACGAATTCAGTAAATTAAAACCTCAAACATCTTGTAACTAGGACTAATGAATATTTGGCTTAATTATCATATTTATTGGGTAGCATCTGTTCTTTTTCATTTATATACACACTGTACATCTATTTGATATTGAATTTGTTCTGCATTCCATAAATTATTAATGGGTAATAAATAAAAATAAGTGATTTACAGCGTTAAAGTAAATGCCTTAAAGCAGGCGTGTTTAATTAACTTACAGCTGACTTTAACCCAACTGCATACTATACTTTGCAACCGAGAAATCATTACCTTAAAAAATAGGCAGGCTACACAGAGTAGGTACGTGTAGGGATGCCAAAATATTGTAATTTAACCAAATTTAATTATACAGGGTGATTCAAAAAACCGCTGACAGACTTCTAGGGTAGGTAATACATGAAAAATTAAGACGAAAAGTCTTAATAAACATAGGGTCGCAAATGCCCCCTTAACGAGGTACAGGGCGTCAAAGTTTCTGTAAAATTAAACATTGTTTGCAATAATTCCGAAATGCCTGAACATTTCTATTTCAAATTTGCATAGTTAGCACCTTAAGACCAATGTTTGATGTACTGCTCAACATTTTATGAGCAGCAGTGTCGTAGACGCGGCATCAACGTGACCCTTTTTTAAAAATACTTTCTGCTACTGCTAATTTTGTCAAACGGGCACTATTTTCGTGTAAAGTGTTCAATTGTCTATCGAATTGGCATCTTGCAAAATTTTGATTAAAGTTACCTTTTTGAAGAAAAACACGTTTGTAGAAAATTTGTAAATCCAATTTTATTTTCATTCATTTTAGTTTCGCACAACAGGTTTGTGCTATCCAACATAAAATTAAATACCGGCTGTCACTAATGGCAATAATAAGTCTACAAGTGAGGTAAGTAAACTAGCTTACAATTCTTTTTGTCATTTTTACAGTTATTTAAATTACTTCAGCTACTTCACAATTTTCAATAACAGTATTACTAATATTGATTTGAAGAGGTGACAGATCTATGTTATGGGCTAGCGAATTTTGTTTCCCGTGATGCAGTTAGGCGGTACAGAGAAATGTGTCCTGCACGAAGAACACCAAATCGGCAAATGTTTGATAATATCGATAGAAGATTAAGAGAAAAGGGTAAATTAAAAGCAACAAAAATTAATTCTGGACGACGGCGTTATGCTAGAACTCCGGAATCTGAGGAAAGGGTACTGACAGCAGTAGAAAATAATATGTTAAGTACCCGACAAATTTCTAGAAATTTAAACATATCACAGTCATCTGTTTGGACAGTTCGCGAACAACAATTGCACCCTTATCACTTTCAACGTGTTCAACAGTTACTACCTCAAGATTACCCACCAAGACTAGAGTAGTCACGATGGCTGCTTGGCAGGCTTGCAGAGAATCTCAATTTTTCCGCGAATATTTTATTCACAGATGAAGCATCGTTTACGAGACGAGAAATGATTAACTTCCACAATAATCATTTATGAAGCGACAAAAATCCTCACGTCATTCAAATAACAAATTTTCAGCATGAGTTTTCAATTAACGTTCATGTCGGCATTATTGGCGACACGCTCATTGGTCCTTTTAGGTTACCAAATTGACTAGATAGCCAGTCTTACCTTAATTTTTTAATGAATGATTTGAACAGCTTGTTAGATAAAGTACCACTGGATGTGCGGAGGAGCCTTTGGCTTCATCATGACGGCGCTCCGGCACATTTCGCTCAACAAGTAAGAGATTATTTAAATATGATGATGGATTGGACGTGGTGGTCCAATCCAGTGGCCCGCCCATTCACCAGACTTAAATCTTCTGGATCTCCACACTTGGGGTCATGTTAAGGAGCTGACTTACGTAACTCCAGTAAATTCGATTGATGAATTATGGTAACAAATTCAAACAATTCGTATTACGCCCGGGATTTTTGAAAGAATAAGAAGATCCATAGCTCGCATGGTAGAAACGTGTGTCGAATCACAAAGTGGTCACTTCCAGCGCCTACTCCGATCTTTTACATTATTTCCAGTTATACAATTTTTATCATTACGTTTTCATCCTTAAATTTGTTTTTTATTGTTTACGTTATTTCATTCTGACAAAATTACTCAAAAACTGTAGCTTTAATCAAAATTTTGCAAGATACCAATTCGATAGACAATTGACCACTTTACACGAAATTAGTGCCCGTTTGAAAAAATTAGCAGTGGCGTAGAAAATATTTTTAAAAAAGAGTCAAGTTGACCCCGTCTCTACGACACTGCTGCTCATATAATTTTGAGCAGTACATCAAACATTGGTCCTAAGGTGCTAACTACGCATAGCAAATTTGAAATAGAAATGTTCAGGAATTTTGGAATTATTGCAGACAATGTTTAATTTTACAGAAACTTTGACGCCCTGTATGTCGTTAAGGAGGCATTTGCGACCCTATGTTTATTAAGGCTTCTCGTCTTAATTTCCATGTATTACATACCCTAGAAGTCTGTCAGCGGTTTTTTGATTCACCCTGTATACAATATTGTACCTATCCCGAGTAATAGACCTTCAAAGTGAGGACCCGAATTAAGAAAAAAAATATCTTAAACTCTGGAACTTAATAGTTATATCCTTTCATTAGAATCTGTATTTTAAGTATTATAAATTTTCAAATAAACGTTGGAATTTGTATTCAAAAACATTGTCGGTTATTACAATACGACGCCCGAGCCCATATTGAAGAATCAATTTTCGACCCCTCCTAATAACAATAAGTCTGGCTAAAGCTACCAAATTAGCATAACAACCAGGGATTATTATTCGACTTTTGAACTAATCCACGCTTATTCCCCCGGCATCATTGTATTCCGGGTACTTTTTATGTTCGTTCCGTCGTGCCTTTATTTTATCATAAAGGAAATAAAACGAAATGAAAAAGACCTTTTCTGTGGAAGTTAGTGGAATGGGGTATTGTGCCGCGAACGCTGCACCTATATTTTCCTCTTTTATCCGAGTTTTTTAAAGAACTATTATTAACTATTCACGGAATATGCGGGTTGGATTTAATGGTGCTAGCGACGCACGTATCGATCAGGCCGGTGACAACCATTGGAAAAATTATTAATTGATTGCTGATGGGCTGTTTTATGTAGAGCGCGTTGGCGTGTTCGACGTCCATAGAAAGGAATTGTGCGATTTTAATCTTGTTTATGTGACTCGTATATAAACTGAAATCGTTAATACGCGTGTACAGGGACTCTTAAAAAAATATTTCTCCAAATTTCCTAGGAAAGCTATTTTCGAATTATTAATTTTTTAAATTTAAAATAATCCTGGCACTAAGATGCTTACTTAAAAGAGCTACACAAATCATTGTGGACGATACATCTGCGAGAATAATTGTTGCAAGGGAGGTGTTTTATCACCACTGCTATGGAACCTGGTTCTAGACCAGATGACCTCACTATGCTGATTTGTAAAAAATTCGAGGGAACAACAAACATCCCTAAGAATTTCTGAAAAGTGGTGTGAGGACCATGCTCTGTGTGTCAACCCCAGGAAGAAGGAAATGGTTCTCTTCACGAGGAAGAGGAAACGGGAGCCAATAAAGGTATCAACTCTCCTAAACACTACGCTAAGCTTTGAATCGGACGTGAAATACCTAGGAGTTACAGTCGATGCAAAGTTAACATGGAATCTTCTCTTTGAAAGGAGACTAAAAAAGGCGTACATATCGTATGAGCAGTGCCGCCAAAAGTGGTCATGTGGATATACACTGCCATTGTGAGATCACCAGCCGCCTGGTGGCCGAAAGTCCAGCAGACGACGGCTGAACAAAAGCTCAGCCAGGTACAAAGGATTGCCTGTCTGAGCATAACTGGAGCTATGCGAACAACACCCACCATAGGAGGTAATCCTGTGCCTATCACCTCTAGATATCTACCTAAGAGAAATGGCCTTGACAACTATGCTTCGCTTCAAAAACATTGGTTTCAAACCGGATGTAGGATGTGGAGAAGTTAGGAGTCGCCTATAGAATGGGGTCGTTAGGAAGATGCCCCTCTTGCAGGCAGACACTGACAGTATTTTTCCTCAGTTTGCGATCGACAGACCCTACAAAATACTTATCGACAGGAGAACACCACCAGCGAGGATGTAATTAACGTCTTAACGGATCAAAATGGAAGGAAAGTGCAATTTATTCTAGATCCTTGCATATCTGATATCAGTGGGCAATGCTACCGTGGTACAAACGAAAATGGCAGGTATGACCATAACCGCTAAAGAAATTGCCCGTAGGCACCCTACGGGTAAAACCGTCAGAATCTACACAGATAGTAGATAAGCATTACTGATCTTACGTAATCATCAAATAATGACTAGGTCAGTATGAGAATGCTACCAAGCACTGGTCGTACCTTCAGCTTCCAACAGCATAGCTGTATGCTGGGTTAAGGAACACGAACTGTGCAATGGCAATATAGAAGCTGAAAAGCTAGCCAGGAGTGCATTGGGTCTCAATGTTCTTGGACTCGGTCCCTCCAGTGTGCTTCTGCAGTCAGCACTTGTTAAAATTATTAATAAGGAGAACACCCACAAGTGAATTCATTGATACTCTAGCAAGGACACAGAAAACATACCTGGTCATGTCTAGGTCAAATCTTCGCCTGGTGACTGGTATTCAAACTGGACACTTCGTTAAGCAAACAACTCTTTGTAGGGGTTGTAAAAAGGAAGACGAGACAGTACTACATGTGCTATACGAATGCACTGCCGTCTCGTCAATCCGTGTTGGGAGAATGTTGGCCTTCTATGGCCCATATTAGAGAGCTCCCCCTGAGCAACGTCACCACCTTTTTCTCTTTAATAGGTTAGTTAATGGCTGAGATGGATTGTTTTCCTAAGGGGAGGAAGTACAAGGGGACCAATGGAGCCTAAATGCAGTAGCATCTAAGCTGCAGGCGTTGAGGATTCATTGAGGTACTTCGCGCATTGATATGGTCTGCCACATTTTCCTGATTTACACTGTGATGGAGCAGCAATAAAATGGCGTGTTTGTGAAACGATTTTGTTGAAGGTCCAACAAGAAGGTGCATAGTAGTTCAAGGCTGCTCACATGAGGGGGCTACCGTCACCCTTTTTGTGGGTTTTGTTATAGATGATGCACTTAATATCACGAAAAGGGCAGGGTGTGACTCCCAAAGCTACGCAGACGAGATAATTGTCCTATTAGTCGAGAACCATAACAGCACTTGGGAGATTTAAATATATGACTTAAGCTTTGTAGGTTTAGGTAGATTTACTAGATATTAGAGTATAATTCAATGTCAGTCAATATAACCTGTGGAGTAGTTGTTTCCCACAATATCATATTAATAACAGCACTGTATCAGAACTCCTGCAAGGAGCCCTGAATTTAGTAAATGATATTGGTGGTGCATGGGTAAACGCTCTTTGTCAGCTTGGATAAGACAATTGTGGTACCTTTCTCCAATAAAAGAATGGGATGAGGCTGCCCATAATAAGTGGGAAATCCCAGGGAGGACAAACATTTGGGAGTATCACTAGATGCAAGAGGAGTGGAATGCAAATATAATGGACAAGACAAGATGAGCACTATGCGAGAATCGATGCCTATGATAAAACCTGAGGATCGAAAGCGAGGATGTTGCATTTTATATCCTTCTAGATAAAGAGACCCAGGTTTTAATACGTGTAGTATATGAAGGTCCAATGTGAAACAGACCTCTGCAAGTGAAAAACGGAATAAATTTCAAAGATTAGCTTGCATTAATATGACAAGAATCATGGTGTCGACTCCAACAGCTACCTTGGAAGTCTTGCTAAACCTTTATCATTTCATACTGCGATGGGAAGGGAAACAAGAATGGCAACTTACACTTGTAGCTGCATCAAATGATATTTCGCGAAACTTTTAGACGACTATATCTTAACAGGCGATTACTTTTAAATAAAAATGAGTCTTAATCGTAAAATCTGTAGATTTAGCAAAAGGATGAAGGTTAATTCTTAGGTTTCCCAAAATTTCCACCAACCAAAAATATAACAAAACAAAAGACCATTTCAGATATAAGAAATAAGCCTATGCCTATCTTCGACTACGCCAGAAAACAATTATTTGAAATATTTAATAAATATCTACAAATTCTTAAGTATGGAATGAAAAGAATGGTTGTTGAAGGCCTATCGTCCAATGAAATATAGTTCATTCATTTCCGGAACACCCAGTATATCCAGATGGATAATTTATTTTCTTGTCGCAAGAATCTAAACATGAGAAAGTACTAAATCGTCCACAATTAATGCAGACGTTGCGTTCGACCATCCCTGGCCTTTTTAAGTCTTTACTCACCTTTACCGCCGCCGCAAGATGAATAGAAGACGCCTATTTTAGACGGGACTGAGTGATATTTTCATATTTAATGAATGCTAACGAGCACGTGTCCTGGACACGCTCGGTATAAGACCCGGCGACAAAGTGTTTCGGAACGAGGAGGCCGTGTATAATTTAATTACATTTTATTTCAAAGTGACAAAGCTGCAAGCAAAGTCCGTCCGGAGCCCTGGTTATTCGCGCTAACGAACGTTAAGTCTCATGCAGATAAACCGCGGAAAAGTGCTTTTTGGGGCTTATAATTCGGGTAATGTGGGACGTAATGACATGTAAATATTCATTAGAATAGCAGAGCAATTTGTCCTTTTTAATAATCGTGTTGGTTTTAATCTTAATATGACTAATTTTTTACATTTTCTGTGGTAGTTAAGAAATTTGTTGAACCAACGATTGCAAGGTCATTTTTGTTATTGTTATAGAATTTGACGGTTTGATTTTATTATAAAGGTATTTTGAGTCGCCAATTTTAAATGTGAATGTGAAAGTGAAATTAATCACTATATTTATTTATCTGTCTATAAAAACTAAGAGATAACATATTATTTTTAACAAATTTCTTGTAGTTTTAAACTTGCTTCCTCCTCCATCAGGATTATCGATATGTCATTTATATGGTTTGATAATATCTTCTGATTTATTATACCCCTAATTCTATCCTTTGGATATAGATGTTTCCATTAGCAGAGTGATATTCTTAGTCATGGTCATTTACTCTCTTTTCGGTTGCAATTGTTCTTGTTATAACTCCAATTCTTTCACAGGGTTCTTGAAAAATGAGGAGAAAAATGGTCAATTTTTCATACTCTCTAAGTGGTGTGCGACGTATTGGCTGAAGGCATTTTTATGGAATTTGTAGCCACCGTTATTGCGGAGCTAAAGTGTTCTGTAAGAAAGTATTTCGACGCATTACTACGAAAACATGCTATCTCAAATTTAGCTTGGAAAATATGCTATCTAAAATTGTATTTGGAAAACATGCTACCTCAGATTAAGCTTGGAAAACATGCTAGCTCAGATTTTTAAGAAAAAACATGCTATCTCACACAAAAGTTAGTTTGACTAGAAATTTAAGTTGGCTGCATTGGCATTGAAATGCGCATTGAATGATTGAAACAGTGCACTTATAATAAACTTATATAATATATTTTTCAAAAAGTAAGGAATATTTATGTTCAGGTACACTGTTTATTTTATTTTTTTCATTCGACATTTTTCAATTAATTTTGTTAAGTTACTGTTATAAACGACAAAATTGTTAATTAAAAAAATAGAATAACATGCAGTATGCTTTGATATAAAAATTAATAGCGCACTCTTATCTGATTTATAGTCACTACTCTTCCTTTTATTCTAAAAACAATTTTATATTCCTTAATGCGGACTCCAAGGAGACTGCAATAAAAAGGATTATAGTGGACCGAATCGTTTTTACCTGGACAATATGTATGTAGAGCAGCTATACCTGGATTGTCTTGACAATTGCTCCTAACTTGCATTCAGATAAGGTCTTGATTTTTAAATACAGCTTTGTATTTATAAATAAAAATTTTTTCAGTTTTTTTTGTGAAATAAGAACAAGATGCAACAATTTGTAGAAGATTCATAAAATTCCATTAATAGAGTTAACATAATAACCAGAATATAAAAATATAATGTATAAAGCTGAATGATATGTACGATAAACATATGTGCATGGGGAACCGCGGAAACATGCACGTGCATATCATATGCTCTGCGCCCGTCGCATCGATATCCAGTAGATTATAAAGTACCGGTAATAAGAGTGTCGCATACCTGCAATTCATTTCCAAAGTCTATGCAAGCATAAATTGTGCATCCCAGATTTTGTGAAAGAAAAATAAGTGTATCAAGGGTAGCGATTATGAATCATATAAGAGTGCGCTATTAATTTTTATATCAAAGCAAACTTGTGTGAAAAAAATCGAATAATTTTTAGTAATAATAAACACTTTTATATATTAAGGTATACACCATTTTTTATAATTTGTTATTTCAAAAATCGTCGAATAATGTACGTGTTGCATACTGCATATTATTCTATTTTTTTAATTAACAATTTTGTCGTTCATAACAGTAACTTAACAAAATAATTGAAAAATGTTCCAAGCTAAATTTAAAATAGCATGTTTTCGAAGTAACGCGTCGATTTGTACCTTTTTGGGGATTTTGTGTGGTCAATCCACACTGGAAGCAATTTTCCAGAATAGAGACTTTTCCTCTACTGAGTGTTACTATCCACATCACTTTACACAAGAAAACTCCTCCGTACTTTTTTAGTTGTAAATAATTTTTAATAATTAAATTTCGTGTTGTTTGTCCAATACGGTTATACCTAGGAACAAAAATAAAAATTGCAGTGCTACAGCAATGAGTGCTGACTGGCACTCGTGTCTAGGCCTTGAATGTGGCCAAACTGGAAAATAATTTTTAACTGACGATAATGCTGAAAACAACTACTTTGCGGACTAATGCTCGGACCAGCCTTGAATTATATCGTTAATATCTAGTAAACAGTTATGGTCACCAGACATATACCGATTTCGGACTATGAGTTTCCATCAGTATGCTATAAGTGCGATAATCGATGAATGAGTATGGATGAGAATTAACAAAGTGCTACATCGTTGACAGGTATGATAGTTTTTTCGCACACAGATTGGTATCAAATACGAGATTATTTGATGAGAATTTAGGAAACTTATTATAATTAATTTTAGTGGGTATCCCTTAGAGGTTGTTGGTTAACTAATGATTAAAGTTTGGGCGAACAAAATAAATATTTTAAACTGGTGTTTGCTGCCGCGCCAATTCGTGACGTCATTTAGTGCGATCGAGAATCTAAAGATGAATTATATAGACAAGACAGCCCGACAGCATGAGCATAATAAGAACCGAGAGTCTAGAGATGACCAAATTCACTTTTCTTCGAGCATGCACATTTCTTTAGATTAGGTTCTGTTTCATTAGCATAGGAATTATGGACTATACAAGGCAGATGGCCGAAGAGCAGTTGTGTATTCCGATCGCACTAAATGACGTTACTACTATGATTAATTTATGGCATTAATGAAATTAATTTATTTTACCACTGTTGTTGTCGTCGGTTATAGACGACAAATTTATGTAGTTCTAAAAAAATTCAATTTTTGTGCAACTTTGAAGCGCCTAAATGACTGAAATTATAACCAAACATTTTCCAGTATGAATTCTTAAGTCACAAGTATTACAACTAAATATTTTTTCATTTTAAATAATTTAAATTAGAAGAGAAGTTTGGAATCCACGAGGTGATCCATTTCAGGGATAACCTTTGCGAGTTTGCCGGCGACGACGCGCGCCGCTGGCGTGGCACATGGTACCGGTTCAATATTCCGGACGAAAGCTAAAACAAACGCATAGAGGAAGCACTACATCGCGCGCCGGATGTATTGTTTACTTTCCATTTTTTCCCGAAAACACACATGTAACGCGATATTATCTGGCCTATGGCTATATGGCGTAATCCCCGCGTTAACGAAAAAACTGATTATTTATCCAAAACCGTTCGGTTTTAGCGATTCATTAACTAGAAAGCAGTTTTCAGGTCGGGGTGCTGATGTATTAATGCGTGGCACCTGGCTATTTTTAACTCTACGAAACCTAATTTTTCCGGTGTTGTTAGACTACTTGTTATTTATGACCGAACGGAGGTTCTTGCCGATGTTATTGACTTATGAATTATGAAGTACACCATAAAAAAGATGAGTGAAATTTCATTGGAATCGCACTCAATAATATATCAATTTTTGTCCACACCCGATTGAGTGAAATGTTCACTCTGTTAATATGAGTAACATTGGAATATTAAGAATGAAACTATTGCGACAGAAGTGAGTAATTTTACCCAAATCCGAGTTTCTGCTACCAAGTGAGTGTTTTTTGACTCTATTCTGAGTATGTAAGAACAAGTAACAGTTGACTTTTTCTATAACATGATTTAAATTGAACTTTTATTGAGCAATTTATTGCTCAGATTTGATTTTTAATTGACTAAGTATTGAGCGAAAGCAAAAAATTAGTATGAGTACAACTGAGTGAAACTATTGCTTCAGAAATGAGTGAGTATTGCTCAAATCCGAGTTACTGCTCAATCAATTGAGTGACTTTTGACTCTATTCTGAGTATATAAAAGCAATTTAGAGTCGACTTTTTCTCTAATGTTTTTTTAACTATTATTGAATAATTTTTTACTCAGACTATATATTCTAGATATATTCTATATTTTCTTTAAATTTTAATTTAATTATCATTGCATTAAATTCATAAACTTCTAAGCAGCCACAGATCTACGCAGATCTGTTTTAGAGGCAATATTTTAGGTCTCGATTAAAGCAATTAGTGAACTGATCGGACGCATAGATTGCCATAACCTATATTGTACGTTACAAATACGTAATTATTGATAACAATTTAACTATCTGTTTATTTAACCAAATATTAATCGAGAATTAATATATTGCTTTTAATTATTGTAATTAAATCACTGCAAATACAATTTTCACTAGAATAACCAGATAAACCGATACTTGTCCAACTCCAAAGCACACCATACGCTATACTGCCATCCACCACGCCACGGTTACGAAATAACCTAATGGGGCGACGGGAACAGACAAAGACAATGCATCTGGATATGAAAAAGGGTGGGATCATTCAGTACTGAGGACATTTGCTCTGATTTAGGTAGAAGTGCACCAAATACGAGTTTACGTGAAGAATTTATTTAAGGAGTACCTATATTTGAGTGAAAGTTTCAGTTTTAGTTTAAATATGATCACAAATGAGTAAAATGATCAAAATGTCCAATATTGAGTGAAAATGTATGTACTCAATAATTTCACTCAATGAATTCACTTCGAACTATTGCTTTCACTCATACTGATTTTTTTACAGTGTACAGTGTTTCCAAGAAATGGTGGGAATTTTCTCGGAATTGGATAGATCTTACAAAAATCGTCTGTCACACTTTTAACTCTTGAAGTTGAGAGATGAAAATTGATTTTTCTGCATCTGTTTCTTATTTAATTTGGATAATTTTTCGGTAAACGTTATATTATTTGAAGCTATTTCTACTGTATGTATTCGATATCGCTATTTTGAGAATTTGGAACCTCTTCAGGTTCTTGAATTACAATAAAAAAAAAACCTGGAAATTGTCGATTTTTCTTATCACGATTAACATAAAAATTATTAATAATTGTAAAAACGTGGATTAATTAATAATTTTTCCTGACTTTCCTGATTTCAATGATACAAATATTTGTATGTCTATCATTTGTTATACCTGTCAATCATAAAATGATAACATGAACAATATACAGAGTGTTTGTAAATTATGATGCCTAACTAAAACAGGAGAAAGGAAACGTCATTTGAAGCAAAGTTTCCTGTAAATAAGCGTCTAAAACCGCTTAGTAAGAAACAGGGTGAGCTGCACTGACAAAACACATTTTTTTAAATAACGACAAAATAGTTAATCAGATATAAATAAAACTCGGAGCAGGTCTTTAGATTATCTACTGCAATAGTCTCATATGGAGTAGTTGAGGTGTAGGGAAAAAATGAGATTTCTTTATGGAAGTATGTGCTTTGGAAAACTTTACGCTAAGTTCACTTATAGCGCTCCTAAACATCGCCTGTATAATCGTAGAATACTCGGATCACTTCTATTTGCCGCAGAACGGTCCAACCCACACAGCGACACCAAAATAACTCCGATCGGACCAACCCTGCGCCCAGCGATCTCGACCAAATATTTGTTACACTTTGTAAGTTAATATCCCCCTAATACATTATAATTTCCTAACATATAGCGTTACTCTATCGATTCTTTAATAATTCCTATCGCGTTTTGATGAATACTGTCCAAACATAAATACAAAAAAATTCGGAGAGGGGTCATGGTTCATTCCATCAGTCCACAAAAATGTTGATTATAAAGAAATTTGAATCGACTATCTTAAAAAACTTTCTAAGTAAATAAGACTACTTGAAAAAATAATAAAATTCCTATGAATATACGTTCACATACATATACATTTTGTATTTTTGTCGGTGAAATATTGTATGTTTATATCTACTTAGGTAATACATAAATACATATTTTGGTCTATAATTAGATTGCGGAATTGCAATTAGGTAGCTTTGCTTTTAAAATATTATCTTTGGGACAATACACGACATGAAAATAATTATGAGATAAGAGCAAAATGGATAGTATACAGCCGCTATTGTATTATGAAATACATGATTCCTAGTTATCAGTGGCAATGACATATTTATCAATCGATCAGGGTTTGAACGAGGATCAATGGTTGAACCTCTTTTGTTTTGTTTTGATAGGGTTGTACAAAAGAGATACGCGTGTTGTGTTACTAAAAGAAAGAAAATTATATTTATAAAATTACGCGGATTGAATTTATCAATCTCACGTGTACTTTTTTCTTCTATGTTATACAGGGTGTAACCAAACTGCTTGGACAAATTTTAAGGGCGGATTTTGCGACACACAAACAAAAAAGTTCTTGTAAATATATGTCCGAAAAAATAAATTCACCTCAAAAACTACAATTTTTATATAAAATAACTACGTTTGTAGCCAATAAAAAGTTGTGTTCAAATTTGAATGAAGTCCTTTGAAACATTTTTTTTGTGGTTTAAAAAGAAGGAAATTCTAAAATGGTGCGTTTTGGAACACTTGTTTACTTTTTTCTGTAATTGTGACATAGAAACTGTTATTAAAATTTGGTCTAGCATTTTATAGAATGGAACATCAAAAAAAATGCATAAAAGGATTCTGTGAAAAAGAAATATTTAACTTCTTGAAACATTAAACTTAATATTACAAACTGTAGCGCTAAAAAAAATCACTGACTGACTGAAATCCCTTATGATTTAGACACATAATAATAACATAAAAGTGGGAATAAAACGATGGAATATTGAAGACTTATACATATATTATTATTATTTATAATGCAACTCATATAAGGAATAAAAGTGAATTTCTGTCCCTATTTTATACCCGTAAATAATGGGCATTTTGATGTGTTATTGAAGTACAATGCAGTCGTCAACAGATTTAAGAGAGTTTGAAGTCATCTGCATATAGAAGAACGTTAGTTAGAAGGTTATGATAAATATCATTAATGAACATATTGAATAATAGCGGGCTAAGAACTGAACCTTGAGGTACTCCCGAAATAGCAACTATTTCAGACAGTGTAAAATCACGATACTAAACTTTCAATGATTTATTAGAAAGGTAAGGTAACCGCACACCAAAATTTGATAACTTAGAAAGAAGAACCTCATGATCCAACCTGCCGAAGGCTTTTAACAGATTTGTGTAAATTACATCAACCTGTCCGGGAATATCTAATATATCTTAAAAAACTTGCAACAAAATTGCACTGGGTCTGTAATATTTAGAAAAAATTATTTGAAAACTACATGTCTAGTAAAAGTCGAAAAAAATAAAATAAAAGGGAAGTACGATATTGCTGAAAAATCATTTGCTGAAAGAAAACTGCCGCTCAGTTTTGCATATGTTATTTCGCATAAGTATATACACGCCCTTTTCTAATTTTAGAATCTATTTATAATAAAGACGTAAAACATTGAAAAAGCAGGGGTAGAGTTGACAGGCTGGCTGTAAGCCGTTGACATAAGGGTGCTATCCCTCGACTCCAAAACCGAGGTCTACTGCGTGCATTTTTTATGACCTGGGGCATTATAAATCGGGCCCCATAATGAGCAGGACTGGTTCGGGTAAACAGCTCGTGTTTTTCCTGCCGATTTTTGTTTGTGTACGGCTCAACTGCACGTATGAATTTCAGGATAATGCTTAAATTAGGGTGGGATTGTTTTTGTGAGTAAAATATACCCAAAGATAAGTTACAAATGTAGGTGTTCGTATCGAGAGTTGATTATAGCGGTTTGTACAATTTCTTTTTGGTAACATTTATGTAAAGATTTTTACCAGGCGGACCACAGAGCGTTCGAACGTTGAAGCGAAACAGCTGATTTCCCCAGTCGTCTTGAACTCTGTAATTGGTTTCAAAATTAAAGTGCAGCGAATGCCAACTTTATTAACAAAGTGCTATTGACGGATGAGTATTGTTTTAGCCGTACTTGCATTTTAAATACTACTTTTTGAAAAGCTAACAAATAAATAATACTTGTTAATATTTAAAATGAAAAAAAAAATAGATTATCCATTCATGTGTCTAGCTAAAAAGATCTGTTTATTTCCTATCGTTCACTACGCATTAACAACGTAGTAAAAACTAGGTTAGTGACCGAATAATCGGTATGTCACTCTCGATAAACCTTTGTCGGCCAGCGATCAGAGACGGTTTGAAAAGGGGTTCTGTAATTCTTAACTGTAACGTAAATTTTAATAGAATTTGGTTATGGATAGAGATAGTTTTTCTGCTGTCAATAAAAATGTCAAGTCTCTACAAATATTGAAAATACAGAGTATTTTTTGTATAAACCTCTTTGTTTTTTAAGAGAACTTTCTATTTAAGATGTTTATTGTTTCACTCCACCCGCATGTTTGTTACAGTTATTTTGAATATAATATTTGCCTTACAATTGGATCGGATTCCTTTATCTTTTAAATTTTAATCGTTTTGTGAAAAAAAAAAAATCACGGCGACCAACAATTATTGACATTTGGTGACAACAACAACTTGACAATAAAATAAGCAAAATCAATGCCAATAAGCATATAGAAATGGTGTGAATAGCACGTGACAGATTTGCTAATCTACAAAATAATTTTTTATCGCTTCACATTTATACCATTCAAAATTCGGTACACTTGTGTATACTTGTACCCTACCGACCCAGTTCTGGCATATTGTTGATGTTTTTTATGTTACATAGGAAGCAGATCACATTGTGAGATGCATATTTTACACAAAATAACATAAACATCATCGGCAAAAACGGTGCATACTAGCTGGAGCACGTCGAGATATATTCGTCGCTAATAATATTTAGCAGCTGAAGCAACGACAGAAGACTCTATGAAAGCAAAAACAAAAAAAAGACGCTAAACAAGAGCGTGTCTTTCGAGACCGAAGGCCTTACTGTTTATGTATTTTTATATATTTTATTAACCGGCGCACCTGCGTCGCGGCGCGACTATATCGGGTGTCATAAAATTATGCGTACGAGTGTGCGTGTGTATGTTATTATTATATTCTGGTTCATTTGCTTGCACGTGCTCGAGATATAAGCAACACACTGGCGTGCGGGGAGAGCTGTCGCTTTATAATTTTTATTTCTCGATCTGGAAATGTTATGATCTAACTATTTACGCAATTGTTTGAAGTAAGTAATACTTTTTCCATTTGGGAACGCTTTTTCATAAGAGAAAAATGCACTCTCTTGACTAAGTTGTATTTATTAGCTTCAACAAATTAGCTAAGAAATTGGAGATGATAGAACTGGTTCTAATTTCTATAAGGTAGTAAATTTCACCGATGTTTTGAAAAAGTTCACCGATATTTCGAAAAATTTACTCGCCAAGTTACACGGATGAGTATTGCCCCCAAGAGTCCTTTATTTCCTCGGACGACGACGACAACGTATGCCGCTCTTTCCCCGAGGTCGCCGACGAGCGCCAGGAGCGTAAAAATCTTATTGATTTGGCATCAATTTCATAACTGTCGTTATCTTGCAAATATATACAGTAATATGAATGATATACCTGCTACTACTTTTGCAAGTTTTAATAACTACATTTTAATAAATCTATGACTATGTTTAATTGAACTGAAAATGAGTTGATATACATATAAATTACACATTATTTCTATAAATATGTAATGTAGAGAAAAATCTAATTCGTCGTGAGATATATTGCCGTTCATTAATTAAATCTTACCTTTATATCTCCCAAAAGGAGAACGGAGCATTTTATTAACGGCCTCGACACCAGGAATAAATCAGTTTTATGTAAAACGAAATGAGTTAGAATAATGGGGTGGAGGCGTGATCTGGTGATTAGTTAAATAAATAGTAGCGCTGCTTTATTGTGTTTTAAAGGTAAATATGAAAACATCGGGAGGTTTATTGAGAGTCGAGGCAAAGAAGGCATTCGGAAAATCCTGAAACTTAATTTATATGATTACAGCTGGGGCGCTTTGTGAAGATTTACTGAAGCCGTCTGAATTGACGGCAAGGAAAAATCGGTTGATTTATTTGAATTAATCTAATGAAGTGTTTCGCAGTAAGGAATTAATTTGTTGTCTTGGAAGCATTTATTTGCGGCATTAATTTTGCCACGATGCAAGTTCAGAAAGTTAAAAAAATACTGCTCTATAAGGATCGGATCAGTTGTTTTCGACAAACTTATTTTTTTTTACTTTATAAAACTCAAACTACAAACATTAAAATCCCACCATGATAAATAAATAAACAATTTTCAAGGGATGTGTTACTATTAAAGAAAAAAAATGTTTAATTTTTACCAAATTGAACTGTTTTCGAAAAATACAGGTTTACATAAAAGGATGCACTTGTAAAATTGAAAAACATCAGTTAAGTCTGATTTAAAATATCAAACAAGATCTACTAATTCAAATGTTTTCTAGAGGTTCTGTTGGTTTTTCTTCAAAGGGAACCTACTCAAACTTTCATTTATTCAAGCGACAACACAAGTAATGTGCCTGTTTTATAGAAATTGTTCGAAATGTTCAAAGCTTTAAGGCATATGCAATCGAAATTATGAAATTTTTCTAATAAATCGTCATATATGTGAACATAAATTTCCCGAAAACGATTCAATTTATTGAAATTAAACAAGAGTACATTTTTTCGTAATAGAAATAAAAGATCATGATTTTTCAAATATTTCAAATATAATTCAGTTTTGCAATTATTAATTTTTGAGAGCTCGATCATTTCCGGATATCCTGTATACAATAACACTAATTTAAGTACTGTCAGTTTTGAGAACGAGAAAATACAATAATTTCCGAAACTTAAACTATCTCCGCGGTCGAAATTATAGAGAGTGACTACGACATAATATAAATACACTATTACTATAATGCGCATAAAATATAAAATGATTTTTATAACGGTTCAATATTATTTATCTTTGTGCCGCTCACTACGCACATCGATACGATCTATAATCGTCTATAGATTGAGTTACATTGAACGTCGATCTATATTCTATCTCTGTCTTTTGCACTTGGTAGGGAATAGGGAAATTCTTTTTTAGTGGGTGTAAACGGACTTGATTTACCAGTCCTGAGAAACGTCATAGCTTAAGCGTAGACGAGGGGTCTAACTGGGACGTTTTAAAATGCTGTAATAATTAAAATGGATCAAAGTGCCGGTTGTAGCAAAGCGTAAAAAAATATTAGATGTTATGTTTTATTATCTTTTTTCAATATTTTCTATATCTTGTTGCCTTTTACGCAGACACGCCAATGGATTTTCGTTCCCGGCACGTTTCATACCCCTTACTAGTCCAAAAGCTAGCGATGAGTCACTCTCTATAATTTCGACAGCGGAGTATAACTTCGGTTTAAAAAGTGATAGTCTAATTCATTTTTAATATAGTTAGGCAAAAATAATTCCACAAAAGCAACACTTGATTGAGATTCTTTCTCCAATAATTTTAACAGTATCCAAATCAAAAGAGAAAAAAAAATATAATTGTGTCATAAACTATGCTTATTTGTTAATAACATTAAAAAAATTAGTCTTTCACCAAAACCTTTGAAGATTTTCGCAACAGTTACTTTAACAGATTATTTCTAAATGTTTTCTGACGTTTCGGTCGTGCAAAATTCATCTTCATGGAACATAAGGCATTTATGTACCTAATAACTATTTAACACACATTTGGGCTGTAACTTTTCTAACAATACTTGCTTTAAGAGTAACGTGACAGACATATCTTTCCTGTTTAAGGTTACTTTTAAGTTCACATACCAAACATCTGAGATTGTGAACTATTTCCAGAGCAATCCTAACCTAAAAGCAAAGCTACTGCAACATCCTGCGAATATGTTTTATGTTGTACATTCCGTTTTCTAAAACAACTTCATAATTTCGAGCGTACAACTACTAAACACTTGCACTCTCTTCCGAGAAATCTGGGAGGCCCTGATTATTATAATAAATTTCCTATCATGTGTTTACATTTCCGTCTGAGATAAAGCCGGCTACTTATTAGAATGTTATCTAAACTAATTCTATTTTAGATAATTCCTTTGATGTTAATGGAAACATAAATATTAGTTGCTCAACTCGCCCTACCATTAGTAGTTGAAATATATTTGTTTGCATCGCCTTACAACTTACAGGCTTCGTTTTTTCAGCGGCCTATACGTACAGTTAAGGGACGATGCTTGTATTTTCAGTTGCAACAAACTGCAAACACGAGATATTTCAATTCTATCAAAAAAGTTGCTTTTTGATAGCCTAATTCAAAATTGACTATTTTTTACATGCAAGCTGAAGTATTTATAAATTGCCAGTGTTGCGAGAAACAACTACTCCGCGGGCTATATGCCCCGACCGGCATTGAATTACACTCGCAACACCTAGTGCAACAGCTAGGATCGCTCGTCAGTCTAACCCACCAGGCACAGACCGGTTTCGCACTTATAAGTCCTCATCAGTGTGTCATAGGTGAGACAACCGACGAACAATCCAGCTGTTATAGTGTCGCAAACTCACGACAAAGAGGTACATAGTACGCGAAGCGCAAATGGCTCCATCTGACGAGCGATCCTAGCTGTTGCACTAGGGTTGCGAGTGTAATTCAATGCCGGTCGGGGCATATAGCCCGCGGAGTAGTTGTTTCTCGCAACACTGGCAATTTAAAAACATTTTTTCGCCTCGACTTTTTAGTATTTTTAATATCAAAATCGAAAACTTCAGATTAAAGAGAGCTTTTTTATAGTATGTTAGCAAAGAATTTGTAATTTTGTAATTATCGTATAAAAGAAACACAAACGTCGTGCAACAAAGTACCTGGCAAATTTTAGCAGGTCGCTTCCTACCGTAGTAGCCATTTGAATGGCATAGTGGGAAGTCAACACGACAGATGGAGCCATTTGCGCTTCGCGTACTGAAGTATTCATATTTGGGAGGGATATTACAGTTACTTTATTACGAAAATTTATTGTCGAATTTGCTTAACTTCGAACAGCCAAAACTTGGTTCTTCTAAATGGAACACCCTGCATTTTTAATCAAAAACTGTTGTAGAATTTTATTCTCTATCTATCCATATTACACTTCCCTAACCCCCTCTTTTAATTTTTCTGTTATTGACGGTTTTTGTAAGTATTAAAATGATTCAATTTCTTTCAAAGATGGCTGTGAAATTGCAAGCTAACTTAAAAACAAAACAACCGAAATGTCATAAGTAGAGCTGTCATAACTGATCGCGTGCCAAAGGCGTGCGGGTTATCTACATAAAATAAACTGAACCATGATTATAAGATTTATGTCATTGTATCATTGTGAAACACATAAATTGTTATTCGCATCGCTGCCATCGGTTCCACAATCTGGACAGGATCCATTATAGATCGCATCATCAGACATGTTTCTGTATAGGGAAGTGTAATATGGATAGAGAGAGAGTAAAATTCTACAATAGATTTTCATTAAATATACAGGGTGCTCCATTTAGAAAAATCAAGTTTTGGCGGTTTGAAATTAACTAAATTCGACAATAAATTTTCAACACCGTGTGTAAAATTAAACAGTTTCTAAAATAATGTAATAAAATGACAGGCATCCCCGCATATTCCTTCTAAGTATCAATACTTCAGCTTACACGATGTATAAAATAGGCAATTTTGAATTAGGCTATTGAAAACGAACTTTTTTTAAAGAATTGAAATATCTTGAATACTATTAGAGATAGATATAGGGAACCTTGATATAAGTCTCCCTAAACATACGCGTAGAATACAAATATACAAAAATATACAGGGTGTTCCGTTTAAAATAAGCAAGTAGATGGCGACTTTCGGTATAACCGGTGCTACAACAATGGTATTATTCTATTTAAAGACAACACCCCCCACCAAAACACCAAAGCCTAAATTTTCAAAATTGAAAACAAGGTAGTCTCTGAAATATTCTAATTGGCCGTCATTATTCCTTAATATCACAAAAAAGAGGCAAAAAAATAAAAATGCTATTTCCCCAATAAATCAAGATATCGAGATTCGTTCAGTTTTTGTCGGAAATCCAGTCGTAGACTTTTTGTCTATGTTCTACGAATACAGGACCTCACAAAAAAAATTAACAAATATCCTGAATATAGAGAAAACAGATCTATCTAAATATCCACTTATTTTTTGTGGGTTTGAGAATAGGTTTGAGGCTTCAGAAATGCAAAATATTAGCTCCAGAATAGAGTTTTCAAGTAGTCACATTTTTTGGTTTGAAAGATATTCTTCGTTTGACTTTCTAGCTCAGATTTCTTGGATTTGAGGTTAGATATTTAAGAATAGAGGTTAGGGTATTCAAGAATAAAATATATAGTGGAGTCTAGATAGATTTTGGCATCGCGAAAATTACTGGAAGAGAGAACTTTTTATTTTTCGCTTTGTAAAGTTGTCAGAAACAACATATAAAAAGTTATCAACTGTAGAGTGTACGCAAAATTATTTATTTAACAAATTAGTCGCAAAATTACAGTTTTTGCAAAATATATAAAAAAATATAATTAAAAAAAATTAACTGCGCCATTCGAAAGAACAGGAAATTTTACATAAAAAGTGTTAATAAAGTTTTTTTCTAAAATGCGAATTGAAGACTGTAGAATTTTTTTCTAACTTACGAAAAATGAGACGGGCAGCGCCCAAGTATAGCTCTTGAAGATCTAATTGATCAAATCGACCTCACAAAAATTTAAATAAAAGGAGAATCACTCGGCTATCAAAATTTTATGTCTTTAAACTTGAGAAAAAATATATATATATATATAGTACGTATACAAAGTTACGTCATTCTATAATTTTGTACAGTAATAATAAAATAGCTGTCAAGCTTTTAATTTTTAAAGAAAATATCTGTAACTTTCACAGATTACTCTTCAAATGACGATTGAAACAGTGAGCGATATGGAAAAAATCGTATAAAGTTAATTTAAAAAATATTGGGCCCAACATATTCAATAATTTTAAAAAATCACAAATTTGACTTTTTAGGCCATACTTTATAGATCAAAAACTATAGTTGTAAATGTGATATTGAAACTTTATGACAGCACTTTTTAAAGCTTAAAATCTCTACTTTAAGATGGTGCATTTTATTTTTCTTAAAAATTTGAAATAATAGTTGAAGAAACACAAAATAACAAAAAATAAAAATATTTCATGAAAAATCCGTGAAATTTTTTGTTAAATAAAGTTTAATAATGTACAAAAAAAATTTCTTTTGTTTAATCAATCATTAAGGAATTAAGTTAAGACCTTAAAAAAAGTAAATTTTGTTACTTACAGTTTTATTTATTTTAAAAGCATTTTCGATTTTATGTGGGTGCAAATTTGGCTGTGGCAACAATTGCGGTTGCAGGAAAGCAGGGTTCATTTGCACTGCAGCATGCTCTTCATGTGTTGGCATTGATTGCCTTAATTGCCCAGTTATTTTTGAAGAAAAGCAAGAACTCGATGAGATTTAAAAATTATTTTGTAATAAATTTGTCTTTTAAAAAATAAAACATTTTCAATAAAACTTCTTTAGCAATTTATAATTTTCATTTTTCGAACCTCTATATTACAAATATGAGGGAGTTTAATTTAGAATCGATAATTGTTAAATAAATTGTTTAAAATAGTTGGCCATATTGGATCAGCCATTTTGAATTTTTATTTTTTGACAACATATTGTTGTTTAGCGACGTCAAAAATCCCTATATTACAAATATAAGCGAGTTTGATTTAAAATCAATAATTGTTAAATAAATTGTTTAAAATAGTCGGCCATATTGGATCAACCATTTTGAATTTTCATTTTCCGACTTCATATTCTTGTTCAGCGACATTGAAAACCCCTATATTGTCAATTTGAAAGAATTCGATTTAAAATTCATTGAATTATTTTAAATGTTCTGAAAAAAACTATTTATTATTGTTTAAACAATTAGCGTACAAAAATAAGTTTATAATTTTTTCTAATACTTATCTCCAAGTAATTTCAAAAGGTTTTAGGAAAATCCATGCTTCCCATAATTATTTCGAAATAATGCGTAATCTTGATTCAACTAATATAAGTTCCAGAAAATACAGGGTGTCTCATAATTAGCTGCCAACCCTGAACAGGCCGATTCTATGATCCAAACTAAGTAAAAAAGTTCATATGAACATGGGTCCGGAAATGCTTCCTAAGGGCACAGGGACCCATTGAAGAGGGAGGAATGGAAATCATTTTTTTGCAATATCTCTCAATCGCGTTGTGATAAATGAATGAAATTTGGTATACACAGCTAAATTTTGATGAGCAATTTGATGGACTAATCCATTTATTTCCACAAGGTCCATTGGGGTGGGTACGGGGGGGCCCTTGGTACTTTGCGTGTGTAACTTTTTCATCTTTGACTTTTTAACAAATTGGACAGCAAATTCCGTTTTCCCGAACTGTTTTACGTTAAAAAGGTACTCTTGTTTCAAATCGTTATCTTTAACGGTTTCTGAGAAAATCGCTCTTGAATTAATCCCACTTTGGTCAATTTCATAGTAATTTAAACAAAAAAAAATATTTTGTTTCAATTTAATCTAGTTTTAATAAAAAAATAATAATAAAAAATTAAATTAAATAAAAATTAATCCTTTAAATGGAAAAGAGAGGAAAGGAAAATTATTATTATTATTTTTTGTTTAAATTACTATGAAATTGACCAAAGTGGGATTAATTCAAGAGCGATTTTCTCAGAAACCGTTAAAGATAACGATTTGAAACAAGAGTACCTTTTTAACGTAAAACAGTTCGGGAAAACGGAATTTGCTGTCCAATTTGTTAAAAAGTCAAAGATGAAAAAGTTACACACGCAAAGTACCAAGGGCCCCCCCGTACCCACCCCAATGGACCTTGTGGAAATAAATGGATTAGTCCATCAAATTGCTCATCAAAATTTAGCTGTGTATACCAAATTTCATTCATTTATCACAACGCGATTGAGAGATATTGCAAAAAAATGATTTCCATTCCTCCCTCTTCAATGGGTCCCTGTGCCCTTAGGAAGCATTTCCGGACCCATGTTCATATGAACTTTTTTACTCATAGAATCGGCCTGTTCAGGGTTGGCAGCTAATTATGAGACACCCTGTATATATGAAGTTGGGTTTTGAGGGTTTGGGGTTAGGTTTTGAAAGTTTTGAGGTTAGGTTTTTATAGGTGTAGGTTTATGGCTTTAGAGTTAGAAAATGTAAGCTCAAAAATCTAGTTCTCATGTAATTATACCCATAGATTTAGAAAAGAGTCAGTGTATTATTTTGAGGTTAGGTTCGATGAATTTGAGGTTATGTTTTTGGGTTCAGGTTTAAGGTTGAAAAGTATTGTGAAGCTACATGATTATTTTCGTCATTTAATCAACCTCAGATACGAAATTTTTTATTTTTTTTGTTACTAAATACTGAGTTATTCTCTTTGATGTTGAGACTGATGGGCTCTCACTCGAGATATAGATATATCAAATTGTCGTACCAGAATCATAAAACTAAACGTATTTGAAGAAGAATAAAAAATAAATTACCACTGTACGGTTAAAATAACCGAGTGCGTAGAATTTTTCCCCATATTTCCCACTGTGAGGCCTGTTGAACCCGCGACTCCTTACCGCTTCCTTCCGGAAGTAAAGATCACCTATCCAATTGTGTCCGTCACAGTTACGGTGATTAGAGGCCGAACCGTTAATTTTTCGTCTCGACGGCTCTATTTCGGATCACGAACTTCCGCCTCAAACCGGAGCGTCGCGATGCTGGATTTCCGGCGTCGCCGGCGCGTCAACGAACAACTTACGTAAGGCTATTATGGACAGCCGTTTCCTACATGAGTTTGATACGTTTAATTAGTCGTTGTTAACGTGTTTAGTGGCTGAGAAGTAGAATTGGTTTTGTCTAATCGCGTGAGATTAGTTTATGCTCAGTAGAAATGGAAATTTCTCTTTTCTGTTAAAACGTAAACTAAAACTGGTTTTATATTTACAACATTTGGATTAAATGGATGTTTGTAACGATATAATAATTTAGAAAAAAAATGTAATTCATTTTGAAGTAAAGTAACAATTTCAATGTATCAGATATGTGTTATTGTATTAATTTTATTTAGATATTTGTTAGATTTCTAGTATTGAAGAACTCTCTGATTTCATTTGTTGAGATTTTTAAGAAATTTTTTTCTGGATTTGTTTGAATTGGCTCAATATCTTTAATAGGCCAGGAAATATAGAGTTGCACGCGACTTTTTGTTTCGGCAAGCTGAATTTATCACTATAGATGCTAAATATTATGTACAATAACATATTAAGTTTCCAAAGTCATACAAATGGGGGGAAGATTTACATAAAAATTGTATAATTTTTATGTAAATTCAAGTTTTTCGCTTATAACTTTTTTCCGTTCATTTCCACGAGAAAACAGTAAGGTACTTTTTTTTTTCGTTTTCAAAAGACCTACAGAACTAGCCCTCGAGCGTCAAAAATTATACATTAGATCAAAAGTTATAAACAGAATAAATTTATTTATTACTTTTCAACTAAACATTAATATAAATTGCGTTATTATTACCATAATGTTTTGGCATCGTATCCTTTCATTCCTTATCACTGTCTAATAACTCACACGAAATCTGGAATCGGTAAGTTTACAAGTTATGGCTTTATAAACAAATGAACTAATTATTAGTCTGGACGATCCCGAGGATCTTCCACAATCACATGAATTTTTTTCACGGTAGATTTCACAATAATAGGTACATTGAAATCTATCATTTTTTTTAATTTCAAATTTGCAACCTGGAATTTTTTTTATTTTTTGGCGTTAGTTGCAAAATGGAATATACCACGCACGAGCGTGATATAGTTATATTTTATTACATATTCGAAAAGCTTATGAAAAGAGCTTTAACTTACAAAAAAATCGTCAAGATTCCTTGAAAAACAACGGAGTTACAGACTGTCAAATATATTATTTTCATGCGAATTTCGCTTATTTAATGGCAGGACTATGAATATTATCGTCATTTTCTTCGCTGTCGTTCGCTTCCCCCACCCTTCAGCAGCGCCACGGCTCGTCGAAAATCAAGCGTCCCACTGACTTTTGACAATATTTCTTATGCACTTAACATACTTCCACAGATAAATTATTTTTATCTGGGAAAGTACTGGGGTTGCCGGTTATGACAGTATTTTTTTGGTCGCTACCAACCTAACAATAGGTAGGTTTAACAATAGGTCGTCAACTTTGACAGTCTGTAACTCCGTTGTTTTTCAACGAATCTTGACGATTTTTCTTTTAACTTAAAGCTCTTTTCATAAGCTTTTCGAATATATAATATACAGTGTAGGAAAGACCAGACCTCGGATAGACCGATGGTCTATCAGAAGTTACGTGAGAGCGATAAAGTAAGCCATTATCGCTCTCACGTAACTTCAGATAGACCATCGGTACTTTCCTACCCTGTATAACTATATCACGCTCGTGCATCGTATATTTCGTTTTGCAACTAGGGCTAAAAAATAAAAATAATTCCAGGTTGCAAAATTGAAATTTAAAACAAAAAAAATGATAGATTTCAGTGTATTATTATGAAATCTACCATGAAAAAAATTATTGCGATTGTGGAATATGCTCGGGATCGTCCAGACTAATAATTAGTTAATTTGTTTTTAAGGTCACAACTTGTAAACTATTCAACTTACCGATTCCAGATTTCGTGTGAGTTATTATACAGTGATAAGGAATGAGAGGATGCGACGCCAAAACGTTCTGGTAATAATAACGCAGTTTATAAATGTTTAATTCAAAAGTCATAAATTAACTTCTTCTGTTTATAACTTTTGATCTAATCAATATATTTTGACGCTCTAGTGCTAGTTTTGTATGTCTTTTGAAGACGAAAAAAAAGTACTTTACTGTTTTCTTGTGGAAATGATCGGAAAAAAGTTATAAGCGAAAAACGTGAATTTACGGAAAAATTATACAATTAACCACCCTGTAAATAATCTTCCTCCCATTTTTATGACTATGGAAACTAATATGTTATTGTACACAATATTTAGCATCTATAGTGATAAATTCAGCTTGCCGAAACAAAAATTCGCGAAATGGTTATTTCCCAGCTTATTTTCCTAGCCTATTAAAACAGTAAAAAAATGCACACTGATAATAAAATACAGGGTGATTCATTTACAATTGTACATACGGTAAGTGGATAATCCTGGGCTGGAAATATGAATAATTGACACATAACACATATATAAAATATGGCTCCCTACAGAGTTACAGGGTGTTTTATTTAAAAAATTTTAAATGATTTTTGCGCTGTTTCATATTTCCCTATTATACTTGGCGTAAAGTTTAGATACTTTAGAACATATTAAAAAATGCTACAAAATTGTTCATGGCTAACTACCAGAGGCATACGACAGGGGTAAAGAGGCAGTTTCCCATTCCTAACTTCTACGCCACTGGCGGAATTTTTATTTTGGTAAAATTTTTCGGTTCTTCAATATTTTCTATGCAATTAACCAACTATTCCTTCATAGTAAAGTCATTATTTCTCGAGAGTTTTAAAGTTAAACATAGAGCTGCACAATCATTTTTATTTTATTATGTAATTTGTTTGTCATATTATTATTAAGTCGGTGTCTTCTGTCACGGGATTGCATTGCATTAGTTGAATTAGGTTTTACAGCTGAGTAAAGTTTTAGCAAAAATCATTTGAAATTTTTTAAATAAAACACCTAAGGAGCCATATTTTATCTAAGCGATATATGTCAATTCCTCATATTTTCAGCCCAGGATTATCCAGTTAGCGTATGTACAATTATTAATTAATCACCCTGTATATGTTTTTAAAAAGACAATAGACAAAAATACAGTTTTTTTGTAGCAAAAGTGACGTCACCGGCTAGTCTTACTGTTAACTTGATATATCAGAACGTCAAATTTTAACAGTTGCAGGCACCCTGCTTAAGTTTACAGTGACTACATCTTCAGCTGTGAGTTATGAACCCTACTAAGTCCGCCTGTCGAGATTGGCATACAGTGTCATATAGCGAGCGTCCCTAACCCTCGGCATATTTTGTATCCCTCCCGATTTCAATCGGACACGTTCCCGATAATCCCCCTTAAAACCGTAAATATCAAACACGTGAAACACTTCGTCATCTGCGATTATGGCAAAATATCAGGTTTCATCTAAAAAAATCTTCTGGAAGGTATACGGGCCTAAGACATTTTAAATGTGCATCCATCGTCGTCATCGGGTCAAAATACAAGGGGGTGTCATATTTTGTTAATAAGTATATGAAAAATTGTTCTTTGTGTGCCTGTTGTTATGATATTATGATTTGTTAATATAATAAAATTGAAAATGCAGAAATGAGACCAAAATTTGAACTATTGAAATAAATTTAGAGATATTCACTTAAAAAATAGAGAAAACTGACACAAATGGGATGTGGAATACAGATAAAATGTAAATGATGGATGAATTTAAGTGTAGAATAAGTTTCGTAGCATAGTAATATAAAATCGTTCAATGAAACGTATCAAGCTGACAGGAATTGTCCAGATAACTTTAGGCCTATAGCTACTGTACCTGTTATTAGTAAACTCTTTGAGTTAATCATAAAACATAGATTAGTTAGTTACTGTGAAAGTAAGCATATTTATTCGGATTTCTAATTTGGTTTCATCTACTCTTAAAGCATTATTGGCAATAATTGATGTTATAGTACATGGTTTTCATGAGGGTATCCAATCGAATGCTTCTATGTGTGACCTCTCAAAAGCTTTTGATTGTGTCAACGTATTTATAACAAAATATGTGGAAATTAGACAGTTGGTATATTCGAATTCCTCGACTCGCGAGACATCTGATTAAAAAAAAAAGAGAAGATCGAAATTGGTCCATTAGAAGCCGAGATAATACCATTTTTTTCGTTCCTTCGCATTTGCAACCTCCGAATTCAGTCTCGGAGCGAAAGCCCCCTCCCCCACTTTTCGTGTTTTGAGAATTAACGGTAAATGCCGATAAACTTTGACCGCTTATATCTCAAGAACTAATAAACGGAATTTAACTTTTTTGTTAAGAAGCGTTTTTCCGAGTACTTTAAAATTATAGTTTTTGAAAAAAACTAAATTGCAAATTGATAAATATAATCTAATTACACAGGCCGACAAAATTTAAAAAAAAAAAGATTCCAGAAATCAGACACTATGCTTTCGAAGGCATTTGGCGCGCTGAATCTGAATCTGGCCTCAGAATTGATCCATCACCCTAGGTTTCCGAGATATTCTAACTTAAAAGTGTAAAAAACACGTACTTTTGCTATATTCAAGGTTATGTAACTGGGCGAAAAATTTCTTTTTCACAAAACTTAAAACATTGGAAACGACTATCTTTCCCCTTCAAAATGCATTTTTTTATTTGGAAAAAGCTCTATTTTTCGCGGAGATATCGTCAATTTAAGATGACCAGTATGGCTATATTATTACATCATGGCTAACCCCATAACACTGAGCGCTGCTAGCCCTAATTGTTAGGAACGTTAACCCCAAGCCCTATAACCCCACAACACTAAGCGGAGCGAGCCCTCATCGTCAGGAAAGTAAACTTCAAGCCCTATAACCCAATAACACTAAACGCTGCGAGCCCTAATCGTCAGGAAGGTTAACCCCAAGCCGTATATGTCTGGAAGGTTAATCCCAAGCCCTATTGGGTTATTGGGTTATTTGGGTTATTGGGGTTAACCTTCCTGACATATAAGGCTCGTAGCGCTTAGTGATATTGTGTTATAGGTCGAGCCATGGTAATAAGGTAGCTATACTGATCATTTTTAATCGACGATATCTCCGCGAAAAATAAAGCTTTTTACAAATAAAAAAATGCGTTTTGAAGGGGAAAGATAGTAGTTTCCAGTGATATTTTCAGTTTTGAGAAAAAAATTTTTTTTCGCCAAGTTACATAACCTTGAAAATAGCAAAAATACGTGTTTTTTTGCACTTTTAGGTTAGAATATCTCGGAAACCTAGGGTGATGGATCAATTCTGAGGCCAGATTCGGATTCAGCGCGCCAAATGCTTTCGGAAACGTAGTGTCTGATCTCTGGAATTTTTTCCTTGTTGGCCTGTGTTATTGTTTAAACATAAAAACAGAGAGAGAGAGAGTGTTAACTTTAAAAATTTATTGTGACCGTCCTAATCAACCGATTTCAATTTTTCAAAAACCATTTGAAAGGTTGAGCGGTTTTTTCTATGTGAAAAGTATCTAGACGGTTTATTTGTGGCAACATTTTGAAAATTCGAAAATATTTTTTCAAAATATTTTCAAAAACTATTTAACCGATTTTAATGAAATTTGGTGTGTTGTTTCATTTTACTTTTTTTTTTTACCAAAATTAGAATGCCCTCGGAGCAATTGAAATATTAAAAAAAATCATTAAAAAAACTTGATTATTACATTTTTAACTTACAGTATATTGTGCAAAATTCAATTCTAAAACTTTTGTCCTCTTCAATATTCTTCCAAAATGTATAGATTTCAAGATATAAGTAAAAAACTCAGATAAAATAGGTATTTTTAAAAAAATTTTAAACATCGCCCAGATCTAGGGATCTACACTTTTATAAGAATAGATAGAATAGAAGAATAAGAAGTGGGATATTTCGACAGATGCGCCCTGGTCTATAAGTAAATAAACTGTTAATTGTAAAAAAATTTCTTGAGAAATTTTTAACAAATTTGGATTTAAATTTGTCAAATATTAAATTGATATTTCATATTCATATAAATTCAATTATTAGATACAAAATAATACATAATTAAAGGATATACAAAAATTTTGTGTATTCAATATCTGAAAAGATAAATAAATCATCTCTTGCCATAAAAACTACGTTGCGTAAAAAAGTCAATTAAATAAAAGTGAATTCTATTTTCAAGATTCACATCACCTGAGCAGTTGTTTTTTTTTACAGCCAGTCTCATGTTTTTTACGCCTTTTTTTTACCACGACTCCTCTTTTTTATCTCGTTAAGGCAGTGGTGCTCTAATAAAACCGGGACAGCAATTACTCAAACCCGACTGATAAGTCGGTCCCCCCGGTATTATAATTAAAAATGAGTCCCGAGACGGGAGATGAGTGAGAGGTGGGAACATAGGGACGCAGACAGTTAATGTATTTCCAGCACGGGTTATAAAAATACGTGGCGATAATTGGGAGGTGTCCAATTTTGGGATTTGCTCCTTTTTGAGTTCTTCCAGACCCGATCAAAATTAAAATTCTCCAGTCGCGCGTTTTTAATGCAACATTAACAGTTGCAGCATCTGCATTCTCTTGCACGATTAATATAGAAGTTGAAAAAATTAGGCCGTTGAATGTGTTAAAGTGTATTGACTCTTCTTGAAGGGCAGTACTTGGGTGAAGAGTATGATTTGTGGTCCGTTTATTTGGGTACCTCAAGAGTTGATAAAAATACAAATTTCGGTCATAAATCTTAGCGCAAGATCGGTTTGAAGAAGAACATCTGGAGAATGCAGAGAACAGAGCTCGACCTTGTTGAATAAACGGAAATGTGAAAATAACTCAGTAAATCACAGAACAACTTGTAACGTTTAATTTTGATATCCATTTTTGCAAAAATATTTATTTCAAGAAATATTGTTAAAAGTACCGGAATAGACTTTCTAATGTTTACTGTGATATAAGTGATAAAAATGTTATGACATCAGGTTTAATAGTCACGTACCTTTAATAGTTAAAGTGGCGATTTTAGTTTTTGGCATCAACAGAACACACATTTTTCATTCTGATTTATTTTTTATTAATAAGAACGTCCATCTCATATTTTCAGGAGGTTGTTTCTTGGACTAAAACCTAAAACCATTGGTTTCGACATACAGGCTGTTGATGTTTATATATATATCTTCTTTATTCAAATATCTCTGAAGGTGTTTAACGTATACTGTAAAAAAAATCACTCAAATTTCACTCAATTTTACTCAATAATGTATCAGTTTCTGTCCACACCCGATTGAGTGAATTTTACTCAAATCCGGATTTCTGCTAACTATCAAGAGAGTGACTTTTGACTCTATTCCGAGTATGTAATAGTTATTTATGGTACTAATGTGTTATGGCATATGCAATGTATAAGTCACGCTGGGAAATGTTTAGCTTTAGGCTAATTTTCCCAAGTGACTTACATGACGTAACACACGAGTGCCATACAAAATTTTATCCAACACTTTCATTGAATTTCGTTTTAATAATAAATAAAAGTAACTTAAATTTTCAAGTTGTCAATGTCAGAAAATGTAATTTAACGAAATGAATGTATTTTTAAATATTACAAAGGAAGCGAGTGTCAACCTAAATTGTTGAAATTCTAAAACCAAGACTGAAGAAATGGAAAATGTGGAAATTCCATCTGAAATTTTAGAAAAAGCTAATGCGGATACTGCAGGCATCATTCCGAAGAAATCAAAATCTATGTACAACAAAGAACTGAAGGAATTTCAAGATTGGAAAATCAAAGAAAGGCGTAAATGAAGATGTCTTGCTGGCTTATTTTTTATTTTTATTTAAGTGAGAAATTAACTCCACCCACATTGTGGACTAAATATTCCATGTTGAAGTCAACTTTGAGAGTTTACGACATTGAAATTTCTAAATTCGGAAGACTAGTGGCATTTCTAAAGTCTAAGCACAGATATTTTCAATCAAAAAAATCCAGGGTCATAGAAAGAGAACAAATCGAACAATTGTTGCGTGAAGCCCTAGACGATGATCATCTTATGAATAAGGTAGGTTCTACTGAATAGTTTGAGTTTATTAAATTTGTTGTTTTTAGGTGGCGTTGATATTAGGAGTTTTGGCGCTTGCCGCTGCGAGGAATTGACCCATCTAAGCATAGACAATAAAGAGGTCAGAGGGTAGTATATCCACATCATGATTTCAAATACTAAAACGAACAAACCAACAAGCTTATGTGTGTTAAATGAAGGATTTTGTGTTAATCCAGTTGAATTAATTAGAAAATATTCTAAGCTAAGGCTTCAAAATATGCAGCATAAAAGGTTCTTTTGTAATTTTCAAAGGGGAAGATGTACAGGTCAATGTTTGGCTATCAAAAATCCCTAACGTTGTTGCGCGATTTTTGGACATATTCTAATTTATATACAAGGCATGGCTTGCGTCGCGCATCTGCAACTCTCTTGGCCAATGCTGGAGGGGATATTACAACACTCAAACGTCACGGTGGATGGAAGTCATCTACCGTGGAAGAAGGTTATATAGAAGAGTCAATTTCCAGCAAAATTGATATTGCTAAAAAGATACAAGGGGTGCCGACTCCTGAAGAAAGCACAAGCAAAGGGACAATCTATTCTATAAATTTACCACAATCACAAATTGATTCAAATAATCCTTTGGCATCAAATTACGGCTTTACCATAAATGATAATGTTAATATTAATAAGTAGGTAGATTGTAAGTTTGTAGCATTTTAGGTTATTTGTTGACTTATTACTGTTTCAAATTGGTTTTGTAATAAAAACTAGAAAAATAAACCAAACATTTGTCTTTTTATGATTTTTATAAGTCACTAGTGGGTTGTAAGTCATAACTTACTAGTGACTTATGAATTAGACCTCACTAGTGACTTATAGGCCACATTATTCCTTTAAAACCAAAGAAATTATACTATTATATACAAGTGTTGGATAAAATCAATTAAAAGTTGTTTTTTTCTCTAAATTTAACTATTATTGAGTAATTTTTTACTCAAACATGGTTTATATTCGCTTTTTATAAATTTTAATTTAAATATCAATGTGTTAAAGTCATAAACTACTAAGCTGCCACAGTGGTTTCTACACCGACCTTTTTAAGAAGCTAGATATTTTAGGTCTCGATTAAAGGAATTGGTTAACTGATCGGACGAATAGATTGCCATAATCTATATTGTACGTTACAGATATGTAGGTAAGTATAGGTAACAATCTAACTATCCGATTATTTAATGCTTTTAATTATTGTAATTAAAGCTCAGTATCCGGATAAACTTGTCCAGAACAACACACCATACACCACGCCACGAGATGACCTAATGGGGACGATGGGAATAGATAAAGACAACGCACGACAACCATACAATGGGGCGGGGTCACTCAATGATGAGGACATTTACTTTGATTACAAGTGTACCAAATACGAGTTTATCTGGAGAACTTATTTAAGGGGGATTTATATTTGAGTGAAAATACTCAGTTTTAGTTCAAATGCTCAATATTGAGTGAAAATTTACTCAATCATTTCACTCAGTGGATTCACTCCGCACCTTTACTGCTTTCACTCACACCGATTTTTTTTACAATGTAGTATATCAAGAGACAAATCATTTTTGAGAATTATCCACAATTATTAAAATGTATTTTCTATGTTTCTGCAAGATTTTCAGTAACTAAGAAACTAAGAACTCTTCTTTGTCTTCCCTTTTTTAATTTTAAACACTATTTTTTGAAAAAATAATCTAAAATGCTTGTTAAAAATGTTCAAAGCGATGGCGAGTAGAATCTCTGTTTTCACAAAATAATATTATATTCTTGACGCTTTAACCATCATAAGTCACAGTCGAATAGCATAGATCTGTGTTCCGGAGCCTTTTGGTTTAATTGAAACATGTTTATTATTTCATAAGGGCTCTTCACTTGAAAGCATAAACGCCTCCATTGGCATCTATCAGTTATCGATAACATTTGTCCCGCGGTTTGTGTCCCCTCTGTATACACCATTTATCATCTAGTTGTCGTTTAGTGCTCGTTACTGTGTGGCTTTTTTGTAAAAGAAGTGATTCGAGATAAGGGAAAGTCGTAAAGTTTGATATATTCGAGGCCTACATTAGACAGAACAGTAGCCCCAGTATGATGCACTGGATTGGAAATAACATGGGTGCCACGTGTTCGGCAGCCCTACCTACAAGAAGTAAACTATTTGACGTTTTTCAATTACCGCGCGTAAATAAACAAGGCTGATGTCAGTGTCAGTGGTCAGGTCTTTATTTTTAGGTGCCTGGGATGGTACCTTTTAAACCCATCTTCTACATCTGCATACAGAGTTAAAAGGAGATTTTGTCTAAAAGTCGTAGGATATCTTTAATAGATATGAACCAGAATACGCTACCGTATCGGAAAGAAGTGGTACACATATTTTTTTTATCAAATTTATAATAAAGCCTAAGTACAGGGTGAACCAAATAACGTTATCTCCAAAAGCAAATTATTGAACAGGACTTCATAAACTCCGTTTTAGAAAATTATAAAAACCATTGATATTGCCATTAGCAATGAATATTTATTCATTAAATTTGGTACAAACTTAATTGAGGTGGCGCAGAATCCAGTGACGTAGTCAGATTTTAAATAATAAAAGTTGCTGACCAATTTTTTGTTAAATTTAACAACGAAAAAAAATAAATAATGAATTGTCTTTGATCATTGAAAATAAATTCAAAAGCCATATAACATATTAAAAAGTTAATGTTAAATATTGTATTGTACAATCAATTTAACTCGCAAAATTCGTTTGCAAAACTCTGAATACGTAGGCTCCTCGTAGCTCGCCTCTACATCTGTAAAGTGTTTACAACGGTGGTCATGGTTACTGTCTCGCAGCAGTAAAAGACTGAGTGGAAGTAGCGCATATTTGTTAAGCAGTTTGGGCTTTGTTTAGTCCGACCGTAACCAAGTAATGTCTATTCACCGCTAATTTTTCTTAATAAACAATTTGCTTAGGTGTGGTGTAAAACTTTGTTACTACTAAACTTTAAATTGATTGTAGCACTTGCAAAAATCAATGGTGCGAGAAATACCAAACTTGTATGAAAAAGTAATAGAAAAGTTTATTTCGGACAAAAGCAGAATAATAGACTTTCACTATAAAAAATAATGTAATAAGTTACTCTTTAGGTATTGCCCTTCCCTTTACATAATTTTTCAATATTTTCGCAATTATTAATATCTTACCCATGAAAATCAAATGTATTTCAAATCAGAAAAATGTGCCTCAATAACGATTGAGTAAACCTTAGATGTTAGCCTTAGACATTAAAAACATGATTTGCTCGCCATATTTTCCATTTATCATTAATTATTTTCCTTTAAAATTTACTGACTTAAAATATATTTTTTGTTTTTTTCGTATCTCTTAAAATAAGCGAGATAATATGGGTGGAATAGTGTACGTTTAAATAGTTAAAAGTGATTATCCTTAGTCGACTGAAAAAGTTACAAAAGATGTGTCTAAAGAGAATCCAGTTTTCTATATACGAGTATAGGTTATTAAAATTTTCTAGAAAGTAACGCTTTTTTTCCTTGCAATTTTTTGTGAGTAATTTTCAAAGAAAACTTACTTAAAGGAAGTACCGTTTTTTTTCCTTGCAATTTTTTGTGATAGTGACTTTCAAACTTAAATAAAGTGATTTTTTTCAGAAAAAAACGGTAGATAAATTAAAAATTTGACAGCAAACTATGAAATATAACAAAAAATTAAAAAAAAATGTCTTCTAGAGCTACCTGACTTTTATATGGTGCTGATTACATTCTGCTAATGGTTAAAGAAAATTATGTTTTAGAAAATTTAATATTTTGAGTTTTTTCAACTGTTTGATAAGTGCATTTCAGATTTAATAAACGTAACTTGAAAATGGATCATTTTGTTGATAAAATGGAAGGTATATTTTGCCACAAATTAATACCATTAGAAATATAATTAATTTATCAAATTTTGAAAATATTCAGTGACGGGTTTTCTATATTATCTCCGCCATAGGTTGACAGATTTGTATCTTAGGTCAGTCCACGTTTCTTACATCTACATCAACCATCTTCAGATATATTTGAACAAACACGGCATTTTCTTCTAAATCCAAAACTGTTTTTTTGTCTAAAATGATCCCGGCAACAACTGAAGTTACAATAAGAAATTGGAAAACACCCTGTATAGTTGCCATTTGTATAAATATGTGCTCATTAATTTTGATGATCATAGTGTTGTTTCAACAAAACGTGTATGTTTCGCATTAAATTTGGATTTATTAGAAATTATAAATGTACTCCTCTGTCAAAGAGTCTCCGCCATAGGAAACGAGCAAATTTTACTACTTGTAGTTAGACTAGGTATTCCTATAATACTCATGAAGCAGCAATACTATTTATGTTTGTATAGTGCAAGTTTATATTTTACTTACACATTTATTAAAATATATCCTTATTTGGAAAACAGTTTTAATAATAATACAAACATAGTTAACACTTTTGTTATAAAACTACATACATAGTTTTCAATATAGATATAACTGGATCATTATTTCCTACTAAAACGATTTAATAGAAAGTCAATTAAGCCAAATGGATTTTTGCTCGTATCAGCACCAAACACATTGCTCATAACAGTCCCGTATTGATTTTATAATCCATCTCTGACATGTAGAACCCTATATTTTTCATGGCTTACTACAAAAAGTTTGAATTGGAAATATTTCAGAATTACCATTTTATAAACGATACAATGAAAGAGTTTCAAATGGAAATTTATTCTGTTACAGGTGGCCACGAGTTGCAAGAAAAAACGCATGTGTGAGCCAAACCACTGGAATGCAGAACCAGCCCCTACAGAAAAGAGGGTACAATGTGTTGGCAGTTTTGCATTTTTGGGGTAAGTACAGCAATATTGTAAAATTTTCGTAGTTAATAATAAGTGCGAATAAATATACCAAAATAATCCATGAATGCAGTAACAATGAATTAATGGACATAGTAACGTATGCAGCAGCTGTTGAAAACTGTACATCTTTATGTACAACGATTTGTATGAACACTTGCAAGCTATCGATGAAGTTAGCGGTTCTAAAAATGTTTCTTCGTATCATTGTAGCAAGTCAGTTGGTATTAAGCAAATAAATATTCTATTTGCAAAACACATTTCTGCTTCTCTTCTTTATTTCTACTTTAAAGGTATTAAGGTAAATGCAGAGTAGAAAAGGATCAGCCATTACTGTGCATGTATATGTGAGGTGTTTTGCATTATATGGAAGAAATAGATCGTTTATTATCAGAATGAGGCTTGGAAAGCTTCACTGAAATTATGCTCATAATTTAACTTCACAATTGACTGAGTCTTAATTTTAATAACTGAATTTAATTTTAAGTCATTGTCGACAGTGATTTTATAATTACTTAATATTGACTTGCTTTTGTAAAATGGTGATAATATAAAAAAATAAATGTTTTATTATTATGTGTTATGTGAAAAACTCCGTCAGAAAGAAGTGCATATGATAACATAACTGTGCTATTTGAATTTTAATTTGTATTTAGACAAATCTATAGAAATACTTTACTTGTCATTTAACCAATATTCCAGATAATATAACTAAAACAAAACATTATTTAAATTTATTATTATCATGTGCATTTAGTACTGATGGAGTTTCTCGCATAATAAGTGAAAACTTTAATTTTTTATAACTAAATATTTAGTATTTTCATTCAAATATGTAAATGCCTTGTTAACCACAAAGAAGTATTTAAGTCTCCTAATACAAATAAATGATTCAATTAGCTCTAATAAATTTTCTACCAATTAAATCTTTCCCTCAGTGCATGTCGTCTGATCCGTTCTGTACGAAGTATTTTATGCTTTTTTTTATAAAATGTTTGAAAATATATACAGGGTGTTAGCAGTTTGACTGCCTTAATTTTAACAGAGAAGACGATAGAATACATTAAAATAAACAAAAAACCGTATATGACATGGGTCCTAAACTCAACCATTTCCCAGAAAAAAATTATCAAAATCTCCAACTTTTATCACTTTTTTGAACTCATTAAATTCAATGATTATGATGTTTTTATAAACCATTAAATATATTAAAAGGATTTATCAACTGTATTTTTTATTTCAAATATCACAGCTTTCTAGTCTTTTTTAATTAATCTAGATTTTTAAAAACATTACAAAAAATCATCTGTTGTGGATAATTTATTGTTGATAACAATGTACATGGGATTTAGGAAAAATGTATATGTTTGAAATCAATTTCGTTTTTATCAAGTCTTTCAAATGTATTCCCTCCTTGCTGTCAGCTGATTGCGACGTTGCCACATTAATCTTCAAGTCAGACAGAAGTGCAATTATTGGTTTCTGTTTCTAATTAATACAGCTGTACTATGTTCAAAACTTACATTAGTTTTACATCAAAAATAAGATAATACTGTGTACTATCTATGGAAAAGTTTTGTTTCACAATTTCTACATTTTTTTTCTCAGTTATGGGCAAAAATAGAGCCGCACCGTCCATCTTCGCCATATAAACCTATGTTGAAATGAACAACTTTTAACAACAATATCTCAAAATCTAGATTCAAAAAAAAATTCAAAAAAATACGACGCACAGAGGGAGCACTGGCTAATACGCTATATATATTTCAAGTACATCTGTGCATTTGAGTAAACCCGATATACCTCCTTAAATAATATTTTTATTTTAAACCATTTCTCTAAGGGTACTCTCGACTTAGCCAAATCGTTTTCAAATTGCATTTGATAAACCGACCCTTAAAGTAAGGATTTAGATCCCACTTAAAATGTATAGAAGTCTCTAACGCATTTCATGAACAACTACCAGTAATGCGAAAATTTAAACGACCACTTTTCGCCCCAAGTTTATTTTTATCCCACTCCTTGTGCCGGGAACCATCTCACTGTTAAGTGCACCATTCCCAATCAGTAATAAAAATCCAAACCGAGAGATTGTCCGAACCGTATAGCTCGTATAACGTTGAACTGCCGTAGATTCATCATTAAAATCCCCGATAATGATTCTCAGTAGCGCAGGGTCCCAATAAGATGTTCTCCAGATGTGAGGGGCTCAGGTCTGACGTTGACCTGGCCGCCACCGACAGATGGAACGTCACGGGGACACTCGAGGCCGTGGCATTCCAGAAAACAAAAACACAGCCCCGGCAATAAACGCGGAGGGGCTGTTTTCGGGAATATTCTTGAGCTTCGCCACTTGAAACCCTACTACAATGGCCCCGTCTCTGGTTTTGCCCCTGCGTTTAGATAAGTTAATTTGTTTTTGAAGAGGTCACTGTACTTGACGTTAATGGTTTGTTGGAATTTCCAACAGCACGGATTCACAAGAAAAAAGCTCGAATTCAACTCAGTCAATAGTAATAACTACAGGCTGAACCAAATTGATTCTCCAGTAATGGAAGGTAGTAGAAGGAAGATACAAATCTTGCTAAAAAGTCAAAAGCTTATTCATATACATCTTCTTTATAGGATACTTGGTGTAACACAAATGCACCAACAAACTTCTAGAGCAGATAGAACTCGGAAAATTGGGGGTATGATATACAGGGTGATTCACAAATGGTGACCAAAAATAAAACCTCATAGTCTTTGGTGAATTTTAAGGGGAGTCTTTCCTATAAAGTTTTTATCTAGGACGCTTCGTTAAAAAGATACAGGGTGTTAAACTTCAAAAAATATTTTAAATTTTTTAAAATAATTTAAAAACTAGTAAGTGAAATAATTTGAAATTGGGCACATTGTCCAAAATCTGGGGGCTTTCCTACAATTTACATGCTCCAGTGGCGGAGATACAGGGTGTCGGTGGCATATTTGTTTAAATAAAATAGTACGCCACTGCTTTACGGTAACAACTATGATTTTCGGATACGTCTTTCAATTTTCTACAAATTACTATTATCTTATGTTTTCCGAAAAAAGACTGATTTTCGAGTAAAACTTAAAAAACCAACTGAAATGACATGACAAGCACTAATCATTTTCGATTATTTATTCGAATAAAGAAATTAATAACATTAGTCATCGTTTTAATGATTTTATTTGAACACAGGCGCGACAGCTTTTTAGTATCGAAAATGTAATTTGTTCGAAATTTATGAAAAGCATTATTTATTCTTTCTTCTAACTGCTCAAGTGTATTAATTTCTTCACTGTATACCAGCCGTTTAACAGCACCTCACAAAAAGAAATCCAGTGGGTTGAGGCCCGGTGTTAATTGTTACCGTAAAGCAGATTATGGACAATGTTTACATAAATACATGTGTCCAATATCAAATTATTTCACTTACTAGTTTTTAAATTATTTAAAAAAGTTAAAAATATTTTTTGATATTTTAACACCCTGTATCTTTTTAACGCAGCGTCCTAGAAAAAAACTTTATAGGAAAGACTAGCTATGTCCTGTACAAATTTAGTTTCGTGCAACTCTCTCGGTTTCAAAAATACAATAGCTATGTGTGTTTTCAGCCACTAAATTTGAATAATTCCAAATATTTCGAATTTTCACCACCAAGAACGGCGGTGACAACCTTTTTAACATTAAGGCGATATTTCGCATCGTATTAGCTATGCCCTGTACAAATTTAGTTTCGTGCAACTCTCTCGGTTTTAAAAATACAATACAATCCACCAAAGAATACGAGGTTCCATTTTTGGTCACCATTTGTGAATCACCCTGTATAAAACTTTTCCTAAAATATTAGGAACGTTTTTCTCATGAAACTGTTTTCAACAAAGAGAAGAGTTTAAACGTAATAGCTTACTTCAGTTTTGAAGAAGTCTTTATATTTGATGTTGACGGTTTGTTGGAATAGCCAGCAATACGAATTCATACTCAAAAATCGAGAATTTAACTCAATTAACAGAAATACTTACAGATTAAACCGAATTGGATCTCCGGTAAATGACGGCAAAAAATGAGTACTTTTTTCGATGAAACTTGATTTTTTTAATCCCTGTGTAATAATATTATGAATATGTTCCGCAAAAAATGTCTTACTATCAACAATTATTTCAAGGTAAAGAAAGACTTATGACCTAACTAGAACAAAATGATCCAACGAGTAACTAATTCAATAGGTCAGCATTACATTTAACTGTAATCTGTTGGCACACCATATTATTTAGAATGTTTAGAGTTTTGCAGTTCAATAAAATCATTTAAGCAATTAATTGTTTTCATATTATCAGCACATAAAAGATACGATTTCATATGGATTTGATATAAATTATCTATTTGAAATGTTTGTGTTTCTTTTTGCACGATAATTACAAAATTCTTCTTTCTTCTTTGCTATCATTTAGTACTTTAGAAAACATAAAGCAAAATACTATAAAAAAAGCTCTCTTTAATATGAAGTTTTCGATTTTGATATTAGAGATACTAAAAAGTCGAGGAAAAAAAATGTAATTAAAATATCAATTGACCCTCCCAAATGTGACGCATATGGTTGCAATTAAAAGATCAGTTTTACGTCAAAAGGTTGTCCGTATAAGAGTAAACACATAACCTAAGTTTGAAAAAACAACAATGTCAAAGGGCCATCTTCAAGGAGCCCTACCTCGCTTAGGAAGCATTTTTGGATAAAAACGATCAAGCAATATGAAATCATCCCTAGATTTTGCTGTCTTCCTGATCCGAATGCTGTCCTCAAAATTCAACGTGCTCAAATAACTTTTGTCCCATTATTAGAAAATCCAATTCTGCCTATTTTAGAAAGTACATAATAGAGCCTGTCAAGTATGTATGTTACTAAAATAGTCTCTTTGTGAATCTATATTAAAATCTTCTGATATGCATAAAATAACACCACATTAATTTCGTCACTGTCATGGTGTTGCATAAGAAAAAACCGAATTGGTATCTATGTCTATAGTAGTCTTCGTGCCGTCGAGCAGTTAACTTGTCTGTGTGTATTGTGCTAGTTTTTGTGAAATAGCCAGCGACTATAAGTTTTTTCAAGTGTTTTATTTTAAAAATTAGCATTCCTATAGACTGCTAAATCATCAGCAAATTTGGGCATAAACTATAATGATATTTTGAGTGCATAATTAGGAATAATATTAGCAGTGTACTTCGCCGAAGCAACTCAGTTTGGAATTTTTTACCCTGCACGGCTGATAAGCTTCCTTTTTGCCGTTTGAGTTTTTGGTACATTTCTTATTATTGTTTACAATGGGCTATGATACATGTACACGGTGCGCGAAAAACATAACACGGCAAACTTCTTCCGTACAATGTACACAGTGCAAAAAGCTTTATCATTCCGGATGCTTGCACACAGCAATACCGGATATAAGTGATTTACCTGGCATTTCTTGGACATGTGACACTTGTGAAAAGAAGCCATCTGGCGTAGACACTAGTATGAATCTTCTTTTGGAAAAGCTAAATAACATTCAGTCTGATATTTCAGAAGTAAAAGATAAACAAAGAGATATTGTCGCTTCATTAGAATTCTATGGAGGCAAAATAGATGACTTTGCTAAGAAGATCATCGAATTTGAAGAAAAAATCGTTGCGATCCCTTCGATGCAAAAAGACATTCAATCAAACAGTAGTGAGTTAACAGAATTAAATGCTCAAGTCGATCATCTCCAACAACAACTTAGAATGAATAACTTAGAAATAAATGGTGTTCCAGAAATTCGGCAAGAAAATATTTTAGAAATTATCAAACAATTGTTTGGTACCCTTGGCATTAATGCTTCCCATACAATTGATACTTGTCATCGGGTGCCGCATAGAAATTCGAATAACAAACATCCAAAGTCCATTATAGTGAAACTATACAGTCGATCAGTGAAGGATGCCATTCTTGGTTCTATTCGAAGTCGCAGAGGTATTACAGCAGAAGAAATAGGTTTTAATGAATGCAAGAATAAAATTTTTATCAATGATCATCTTACCCCAAAAAATCAATTACTATATAAGACTACACGTGACATCTGTAAGACTAAAAAGGCACACTGTTGGACTAGAGACTGCAAAATTTTTGTCAAACATCCTAAAACTGAAAAAAATATTGAAATCTCAAACGAAGACACGCTGCGTAAAATATTTAATGGCCTGTGATTGTTTCTCTCTATCTATAATTTTTTAAATAATAAGAAATCTACCCAATTTTTCCAAATTCGATTTTTCTGTTGCATATCAAAATGTACGAGGGCTTCGTACAAAAACAGAAAATTTCTTGCTGTCAACCATTCCAAGGACAACAGACGTGATTTGTGTGACTGAAACTTGGTTAAATGATAATATAAATTCTTTTGAACTTTTTGATAATAAATATAATGTTTTTCGTAAAGATCGTGACAGGCTTTCGAGTGGTAAGTTGGATGGAGGTGGGGTACTCATTGCAGTTGCCAGCCAGTATGAAGCAATGGAAAGATCTACTTGGTCCTGTAACGGGGTGTGCGAAGATCTGTGGGTGAGCATTACGCTAAGCAAAACAAAAAGTCTTCACATGTGTTGTGTATACGTTCCACCTCACGCGAGTGTTGAAAATTTGAGGGCTCACTTATTAAAAGTTACTGAAATAGTGCAGAATTTTAAAGATGACTATTTTTTAGTTGTAGGTGATTATAATATTGCGGATATTGTTTGGAATTACGATAATGTAAACAAATCTTACACTGCTTTAAACACAACTAACGGCTTTGGAGAGTGCCTTGTCGATTCTTTTAATTTTCTAAATTTTTATCAATATAATGGCATTCATAACATAAGAGGTAACCTTCTTGATCTCGTTTTCAGTTCAATAAATGACGTTACAGTAGTGGCCTCAGATTTACCTTTTGTACCTGAAGACGTTTATCATAAATGCATTGAAATTTATTTTTCTGTGGATGTTCATAATTCAAATCTAGGATTTAAAAAGTCTTTTTGTAAGTTAAACTTCTTTAAAGCTAATTATGAGCTCATTAACAGTGAAATAGAAAAAGTTAATTGGGATAATGAATTTTTTAAACTGAATGCTGAACAATCCACAATGGTTTTCTATAATATAATAAATGGTATAATTTCGAAATTTATTAGTAAGAAAAATATAAACTATAAATTCCCTGTATGGTATTCGGTCCAAACTAAGAATTTGTTAAAGGAAAAATCTAAGCTACATAAACGCTGGATTAAATATAAAAACATAATCGATTATCAAGAGTTTTCTAGCGTTCGTAAGCAAGTAAAATTATCTATTAAAACTGACTTCAAAAATTATGTTAATAGAATAGAATCTGATGTCGTCTGTAACGTTAAAAATTTCTGGTCCTTTGTATCCAACAGGCGTCGTTGTAAAACTGTTCCTAAATTTATACATTTAAATGACAAAGTATATTCGACAGATATAGACATTGCCAATGCGTTTTCTCAGTATTTTGGTTCCGTCTTTGAGCCCTCTACATCATCATCCAACGTTCGTCCCGTTACTTCGGTAAACGCAGTGGTCATTAATACTATAACTGATGTGGAGGTAAAGAAGCAAATAAATGAATTGAATATAAACAAAGGGGCTGGTCCGGATGGCTTACCTCCTATATTCATAAAATCTTGTGTAGATTCTATTTATTATCCCTTGTTAATTATTTTCAACAAATCATTATCGGAGGGCATCTTTCCCTGTGCTTGGAAACGTGCTCAAGTTGTTCCTATTTTAAAGGGAGGTAATAAAAACAGTGTGTTAAACTATCGTCCAATATCCATGCTTTCGGTACCGGGTAAAATTTTTGAAGCCATAGTAACAAGTGAAATATTCTTTAAAACAAAACATCTTATTAGTGAGCATCAGCATGGTTTTTTCCAAGGTCGTTCAGTTGCGACAAACTTAATTTCATTTGTGCAATCGACTATTGATAGTATGAGTAATAGGAAGCAGGTTGACGCAGTGTACACTGATTTTTCCAAAGCCTTTGATAAAATTCATCATAACACACTCTTGGTAAAATTGGAAAACATCGGTGTACATGGCAACCTGCTCCGATGGGTAACATCTTACGTTCAAAACAGGTCACAGTGTGTTAAAATTAACAATGTTACATCATCTTACATAAATATAACCTCAGGAGTACCCCAAGGGTCACACCTAGGACCGCTGCTTTTCTCGCTTTTCATATATGATATTGATCAATGTTTCATGTATTCTAATTATTCTCTATATGCAGATGATTTGAAAGTCTATAAAACAATTAATGATATAAATGACTGTATCAATTTTCAATCCGATTTGTGTAGATTTCAGAACTATTGTAAACTCAACAAATTGTACCTTAATATTGATAAGTGCCATTACATAACATTTTCTAGACTAACAATAAATTATCTGTTTCCTTATCATATTAACAATACGTTACTTACCAAAGCCAAATCTGTCAAGGATTTAGGTGTTATGCTGGATTCAAAACTTGTATTTGATACACACATTGAAAATATCACTAGAAAAGCATATAGGAACTTGGGCTTTATTGCTAGAAATACTAAATCGTTTACTAAACCGGCATCCGTTATATCTTTGTATAATTCTCTCGTTCGTAGTCACCTTGAATTTGCTGGTATTGTGTGGAACCCAAATTATGTTAAATATATAGAACGGATAGATAAAAGTTCAGATAAAATTTATTAACATGTTAAACTACAGGTTTAATAGGCATCTGCATTATAGACCTTATGAAATCAACTTAAAATACTATAGAATATTAAAATTATCCTCTCGTAGATTAATATCGTACGTTTTATTTTTATACAAACTCCTAAATGGTAATATTGACTGTAATTATATTTTAAGTAGGCTCAATTTTAACATAAAGCTTCGTACAACAAGATCAACAAACTTATTTTATTTAAATGTAAATCCTAATAATTATAGTTGTAATTCACCTATTACTTTAATCCAGAAAAACTACAACGAGTATTTCAGTCACATAGATTTGTTTGATAAATCATTTAATCAAGTCAGGCGCTGTGCTATTGATGTTTTTTGTTAAAAATTTATTGTCTTTTTTATGTTTTTTAGATTATATCTTTTTTCCTTAGATATTAGTTTCTTTATCACATATGAACATTTTTTCTTTTTTACACATAAGTACATACGAGTATGTTTCTTCTCTTTTTCTGTTTGTATGCAATGCACATAGTTATATGGTTAATGTAATCTTAGGTGGTATCCTATAATTGGAATTTCTATAGAAATTCTGTTGGATTCCCTTATTTGTAAATAAATAAATAAATAAATAAATGTCTCTGGAATGTGGTGCTCGGTTGTAATTTTTTACTTTTCCGGAATCTTCGAAGATGAAGTTGTGGTCGAATATAACATTTTCACGTGATGGCCTTGTAGATCGGAAGGTTCGTTGAAGAGCTGTTTAATTGCTTTTACTTAGTTAGCTTGTATAACAGCAGGCCGATTTGGTGATTCGCATGTAGGGATTCTGGAATGTATGTAACTGATAGAAAAACGGCTAAGTGAGGAAAATTTTCGACCTAACTTAATGTCCCATTTAACCTTTCCTCTACTTCTTATAGTTTCCGAGACCTCAATTCATACATCACCAAAATGGCCATCCTGATATATTAAAATCATTCTCGAAAAGGGTGCCACTAAAAATCAAAGGTAACCTAACATATCTGACCTTTTCCGTTCCAAAAGAAAATGTAATTTTCTTTAAAATTGATGCTTACGTTGTACTCGTACGTTTTCAGTGGGTAATGTATCCTTGTTTGCGAATTTTTTGGTAAGAAGACGAAATAATCTATAGGATACAAATCAGGACAAACAGAAGACTTCAGTAAAATCTGAAAAATTGTATAATGCGTCAAGAAAAAACTTTTCGTCCGAATTGACGATAAAAAAGCGATTACAAAGAAGACACAATGCTACTCCTCGGGCCCTCCTCCATGTTGGACGCGTGACATCCTCGTCACGCGTCATCTCGCTTCCTGGAAAGGAAACGGCGGAAACTGGCAGCGGCCATAATGGTGCACGCCGATGCACTTAGTATTCACGTTAGACGAGCTACCTGTCCGTTTGATAGCTGTTCGTTTCCCTGCTGCGAGCATTATTGTCACGTCTGGGTGTAACGAGGCGACCGGCAGGCGTTAGACGACAAGCTGATAGAAAAAATTGCTTCCTCTTTCCTACTCGAGGAAGTGTCCGCTGCATGGAAATGTAGACCGCGATCGGTGGTGCCACTGATGTAAGTCTGGGCAGTGAGTCGCCGCCTCCAAAGAAGGTGCCTAACTTCAAGTGAATATCGGCGAAAAAAGGCAGTTTCAATATCCAATTAATTTTTTTGGGAGGATTGATACGAAGATGGCTCATTGATAGAACTTTGAATTTGAACTTTCGAAATCAATCAAAATTTTTACAGTAGCTTAGAAGAACGAAATGTAATTGAATTTCAATTTAAAAAAGGAATACTTTTAATTAATATCTTTAGCGCGAGTTAATAGCTCAAGTATAACTTATTTATTATATAAAAATGTTATAACATTGAAAAAATAGCTTACAAAATTACTTATTTAGACTTTTCTTACGCGTTGGTCCGAAATTTTTTACTTAAATCCAATTTAATTTATATATCCATAGATTGAAATCTATTTAGCTCATTGTCAGTAGTAGAGAAATTCAATTTAGACTGTGCAATGGATCAAGATTAAAACTAACGTCTATAATGTAAGTATACAGAGTGATTTGTTTAAAAGTGAAGAAAAAAAATCCGGTTTTATTCAACCAAGCCACGAAAATATGAGTACGTGATTCAGTTAGTAATGATTTAAAAAAATATATGTATAGCACATTGCTGTCATCAAGTCGAGTGTGATATTTCTTTGTTTCTTTGCACACATTTCTACATCCAAATGTGGATGTGCCATTGTACAACAAAACAACTGCTATTCTCTTTGTCCTTCATGAAAACACAATAAACCACATAACTTTCGCAATGATTTTATTGAATTATTTATCACTTCATTTCTGCATTGTGAAAAAATGCAGCACTAACAAGATTCGACATGTTTAAGTCTTAATCGACAAAATGTTATTTTGTCCAAAAATACCTTTGAATTGGGAAACGGTTCCAATTTTCGCCACATTTGTTTACACATGCAGTATCACGAATGTATGAAATCATTGAAAAGCTGTTCGGACTGCTGAAATAATTGCTTTAGATGTTTCGAAATCAAGCGCATTGGCCTACAGCCTCGCGTTTTATGGGGATATAAAAAGCTGTCAAGCAGTAAACAAGCAATCAGTTCTCAGCCCATCACCCACAAACCCTAATTACCAGGAAATCAAAAATCCTACGACTATGTCTCACTTACTTTTGAAAACGGCACAACGACGCCAGTTAAATCGAATTTATCACTTGGGGCTCCAGTAATAATCACTTGTCGAACGATAATAAACGTCACATAATGGAAACAGACAGTCGTCCGGCACGGCAACTAAAAAATATTTATGACGATCGCCAATAATAATACAATAAAGAAAAACAATAAAAGATCGGGAGGGGTGGGAGACAGAAATGGCGACAGCGGAGACGTGACGAGCAGGCTTAAGACCGATAATGCGACGCAGGTCCGTACCCCGGGATTTTTGAGAACCCCTCGTGACTTGTTTACTAATCAGGCACAGTACGTTTTGATACATATAGTTTGTTCGTGCATGATATTGGGTATCCGGCAGCACTAAGTGAAAAATCTACGGGTTTTCTCATAAAAATAATAATACAACCTCCTATAGCACTTTTGCGTAGTTACATAACCTTAAAGTGAATATAATAATGAACCTTTAAAGAGTTTAATTGATAAAAAATTTATTATAACTTTTTATGTGCAGTTTCTTCAAGGCTCCATGACAGCTGTCAATGGTTGAACAATTTCAGGGCTTGTTAACATGTAATTGCTTTCGATTTTTTGACTTTTCGAGAAATATATCTCTCCTCTTCAGAAGAAACTTGTAAAAAGCATATGAAGACCTTTAGTTGGTATTTATATTTGCTGTCTGCACTGGTTTATGTCGTTCCAGTGTATGGCTTATAGTCACTGGTACGTGTGGTCGTTGATTTTTGGGGATCCAACTCCATCCAATTCGTCTCCATGTTACAGGTAGTTCCATTCCCAAGTCTTATCTCTATTCTTCTGAATTTCTATTGCTCCCTGTAGTATCTTGGCCAAAATCTTCTATATCTGACTAGAATTCTGGTTCGTATCCTGATTTTTCTTTAAGTGATACTTGCGCTCCTTTAACCTTGTATTGAGGTGACTTCTTGTTTGTCCAATATATACAGTTTTGCTATATATGGAATGTGGACATTGGAGCTCGTGTCCAGTGTGGTTCCTTAAGGTGTAACCTACCTTCTCAGTACATCATTGCATATAAGCCAAATGCGTTCTGACTTTTTCCTTGTCCTTTTTGGTCTGATGACTCGTTCAGTATTCCATATATCAATTTCCTCTAGGAACAAATCGCTCCATGTACTAATGTGTTAACGATACTTTGTTTCTGGACATGGTGGTGATGTGACAGCATTCAGATATCTCTGCGTATGAGCTGGCGTTCTGTAAACGCTATGTCCCAAGGTGTAGTTTGTTTTTTTCTTCATGAATCTAATATCTAGTGGTGTTCCATTGATGTGCTTCAAAAATCCTTCATATTGTTATATCCATGGGGCCAGGTAATTAATCTATTGTCCACATATCTGAACCAAAACGTTGGCTTTAGAATTATCTCAATGGCCTTGTATATATTTGCTGAAGATTGTCATAAAGACAAGTTGTTGTTTCAAGTCCATATCATTGATCGTTTTCCAGATCAAGTGTACTAGGTAGGTATTTTAAAATTGGAGAATTTCGTAGAGAATATTAAGCAAAAGTGTCCTTCAGTTTTATCAGTAAAATCACCTCCTTATTTTTGTATACAAACTTGGAGAATTTATGTACTTAGAAGGTGCATGACAAAAGAATGTCTATTAGTTAATTAAACCATATATGAAGAGATATTTTGGGGATTGCTGTTAGAATTGTTTAGTTTATGAATGGTATTTGATATTTGGAACTTATACTATAATAATTATATAAATTATACGTAATGTCTACATGAAGACCGATTAGTTGCGGACAATTCACAAATGTTGTCACTGAATTTACTGCTATTTTTCTTAGCATCATACTGTTTACATTTGTTTAGCTGGCCAGTACAAGTGAAATCTGCCTAATAGGTTAAAAAAAATCAGAACTAAGACACTAACAGGTAATAAAAATGTTGAATGAAGAGAATATTTTGCAATTCTTTGCTTCTTTATGTAAGATGAGGTGGGTCATAGGAATCGAACCTAGTGAGATCTTTTCAGCAGTTCCCATCACTTACAAGCGAAGTTTAGAAGTTTTCAACAGCACAATTGATTTTTATTTAATTTGATTGTTTATTTATTTTGCTATAATTAATCGCAAAGGACGCTTTTTATTACGGAATTCTACTAACAATTTTAGAAATTTCTTCAAGTTTGTAAATATTCTATGGAGACAAGTTATTGATGTTTCATCTGTTTGATTTTATCATTTTAATAATTGAAAACGACGTTGTATTGATTCAAAACGTACAATGGGCCTTTTTCGCCAATCTTGACTCCACATTTAATTAGTAATTAATTACACATAGATAACTATTAAATGATGGTTAAGTCTTACTTAATATTTCCTGAATTCAAATTAGAGCAATATATTTTTTTGTCAAATTTCATTTTCCGTCAAGGGAAAACCAGTAAAAAAGTATTGATGTCAGTTTTCTACGATTTTTAAACTTTAAATCTATTTTTCTAGGGTTTATGTGATAAAAAAATTAAAAAAATTAGATGCGTTATATACATTAGGTAGGTATTGTTAAAATTGAAAAACGTAAGTATGAATTATTAAATACAACGTTTTGTTACGATTAGATCGGAGCAAATGATCTCAGTACCGCATTAATAAATAAAATAGCCTGGGCCCCTGGCATAAAATTAAGCTTAATAGACGTCTGTCGTGCGTCGGGGGGCCAGTCCGTCCCTGTCATGCGGATATCCTCAAGTTGTTTAGCGCCTCAGCGTCGTGTTCCTTATAAGAAGTCGCACCGCATATGCGGTTATGTAATTGGCGGGGCAATTGAACATTTATTGAACTTAATAAAAATCGCCAGCGGCCGGAAATTGAGTTGAGTGCATGACCATTGGACGCGATGGCTTAGATTTAGATAGGAGGTCACAGATGGCAAAGGTTCGCTCGGCCGACCGCGACGCTCCGACCCCGACGGAAAAAATCGAAAGTCAAGTGAAAATGTGAGATGAAAAATTTAAATATCTTTTAAAATGTTCGACATAGATTGATGAAATTTGGGGTATTCATTTAAAAATGTTTATGCTAAATGAAATGGTAAAATATACTGTTTTTTAAGAACCCTCGGAAATTCAACGTCACTAAATATTTTGGAAAATATATAAGTGCATTTAATTTCTGGGAAAAATTTATGTGCTCCATTTTATTCGAAAACTAGATATTTTTGCGTAATTAGTTTTTAAAATTTAATATAATTTAATAAATTGAAAATAACTCCAAAAGTATTTGTTATACAAAATAAAAAAAAAATCAATTTATTATTATATTAATTTATGCTAATACAATATGGAGTACCGCAAGGCCACAAACTAGGTCCTATTCTCTTCTCTCTATGTATAAATGGATTGTGTTCACTACCAAGCAATGGGGATATTATAAGCTTTGCCGATGATACAGCCATCTTATCTTTTACAAAGCAAATTCTTGGGAAGAACTTAAAAACAAGGCGGAAACTGACTTAATACTCGTAAAAAACTGGTTTGATCACAAATTACTGACACTACATTTTCAAAAAACGCACTGTATGCTTTTCAGTTGCAACGAATTTAATATTTTTAATAAATGATACATGTATCCATCGGATCGTTCGTATGCAGATGTTGGACTATTTGATATTAGACAATTGTATTTCTACAAAGTAAATACCAAATACCATTTTACAAAATCTGAAATATACTTACCGATTCATGACTATAACACCAGACACAAACACATCTCCAATGTACCTTTTATGTCAAAAACTATTGGTCAAAAATCTTACAGTTATTTAGCTCCGAAGATTTATAACACATTATCAACTGATGTTAAAATGATTACGAGTATTCATTTATTGAAAAAAACGTTAAAAAAATATATATTTGATACGCCCAGAAAAACAATTCGCGATATTTAGTCAGTATATTAGTTAATGCACAAATACTTCTTTATAATAATTGATAACTATAAAAAAACCATTATTGTTATTTTTGTTGAAAATTGTACGTGTATATATATTTTTAACTAAATTGTTTGTCTAAATAATGTAATGTGATATTTTAACAATTGTGAAGAGATTGATAGGTGAATATTTTTGTTTGTCCATATAGATTTCTTGTTTTCTCATGTTTTTATTGTTGTTCTTTTATTTAAGCTTATAGTTAGTAGTTATATGTTAATGTTTAATTCCAAAACAAGTATTATTCACTTTTTGGATATCTATTTTGTTTATTTACTTGTATTTTAAGTTTATGTGAAATTAACATCTTCCATTTTTATCAAAGAATTTACTGTACCTACCCATAATTTATTTTTATTGGACATTGTAATTTCATAATTAAATAAATAAACATCTTAATTGTAGCAAAATATTCAGTTAATAGACCAGGGTCGATAATTTTTGAAACCAAAAAAAATTATAGTAGGATGAAACCCATTGGAAAAGAAAGAGAATATAACAGAAATGAAAGGAAAAATAATTTACGGGCGATCTGAGGTCGGGAAGGGGTAGGGGGTGAGTTTTTAAGGGTAAAAAACGGTTTCCCTTGATTTCCAGAAAAACTACAAGTCTTATGGAAAAAAGTTAAATGACAAAGTTGTAGGTAATAAAAAGATCTACAACTTTTGTATTTACACTTTTTTCACATAACCTCAAAATTTATGTGAAAAATTCAAATAACCAAGTTTTTGGTTTTTTATTTTTATCTTTTACAGAAAAAATTTTTTTTTCACGAAATTTGGTGAAAACTTACCTATTTATGTCCCAAATACGCTGTAATTTTTTTGATTTGAAATATTTATTTTTTCACCTTATTTTTACTTAATATCGAAAAAGCACCCTAATTTTCAATCGAAAATTCTCACGTCAAAATATCTGCTTTTTTAAAAACGTCGGTGGGCTTTTTCTTCGTTGAAATTTCTACTTTCTGAAGGTGTAAAATTACCTACAACTTTGCCATTTAACTTTTTTCCATAAGACTTCTAGTTTTTCCGGAAATAAGATAAACCGTTTTTTATCCTTAAAAACTCACCCCCTTCCCCTTCCTGATCTCAGATCGCCCGTAAATTATTTTTCTTTTCATTTCTGTTATATTCTTTTCCTTTTCCAATGGGTTTCATCCTACTATAATTTTTTTTTCACTTTTTACCATTTTTAAAGGCTTAAGCACTGGTCTATAAATTAAAGTTAACGTAAATATATTTATAAACTCATCAAAAAATTAAGAGAGCAAATTTTTTATCTGAGGCCTGAAGATTCCAGTTTTGAAATCTTGAGATGAAAAATTTTTTTTGAGCATAATTTTCGATGCAATCATCAAAAGAAATAATGCAAAGCAAAAATTTAAAATTTTTTTTTTCAAAACTGCCTATGGGCTCAGAATTTTTTTTTCTTTCTTAATCAGTCATTTAGCCTGATTCCTCAGCTTCAATTTGGTTTTTTTAATTTTCTGTACGATTATTATTTATTGTTGAGATACCGGCTATTGAATGAAGTCAGCTTTTTTTGATCATCGTTATTTCATGAACATAATCGTACGTTGACAGTTTTGAAAAAAAATTGTAAAATTTTTGTTTTGCATTATTTGTTTTGATTGCACCGAGAGTGATGCTTAAAAATATTTTTCATCTGAAGGATTTCAAAACTAGAGTCCTCGAGCTTCAAAACGCTTCTCTTTTTCCTCAATCCACCATTATTCACGAAGTGACGGTCTTTTGAAAATCATTTAAAAAATTGAAAGTTTTTGCTGAGTGTATAATAAAAATTGTTTATCATCTCCAAAATGCGAAAAATTGGAAATCAATTGATTCCTCTGTAAATGTTTGAGGTGCTGTTCAGAATGACAATATACCAGCGAAATCTCCAATAATCTCTCCTCATTAATCAATATATTATTTTCACCTTCTGCAAAAATCTGTACAGTGACCTGACATTGATTATTTGAAATCAATTCCGGTTTTTATTTAATTCACTTCCGGTTAAATTTAAAGATGCAAGACTATAAATTTTTTATTGTACAGACTATGCTAATGAAGAGATCCATGTTAATTATACTATACCTATTACCGTTTTGTGTAGGTAGTAATTGGATCTATCTAGTAATTAATTAATTCCAGAACTTTAATATTCCTTCAGTTCAGGAAGCGCAGTCGCATCTCTAGGCCGATAGGTCACGTTTTAGCTAGGTAAAATAGTTTTGAGTGCATCTCCACTTCGTAGACTGCAAAAATTAATTCATCTCATCACAGCTGACCTAGTTTCTGTGCGAGTTGGATACATTAGCAAGGGGGAATATCGGAAAACGCAAATTGACTGCAGTATTACTTCTTGTTTCCATTAAAATATTCATATATGTATATCCTTTTTTTAGTCGCTGTATGAAGTTATGATGAACCAATTCGAAACTGTAGCAAATTTTTTGCAATAACAAACCGCTACAATAATGAGTAATTTAAACATAATATGAAAACTACAAATAAAAATTGGAGCCTACAGAATGTGCGAGAAATGTTGTGGGTTTTCCTTAGATGTGATGCAACTTGTTTTAACATATTTTCCTTTACAGTGTTGGAAAACTCGAATGCTGGGGTGTGAATAGGGGCGGTTGTACTTTATTGATTGTTTTTTAAGTAAAATTTGTGGACAGTGTATTTAAACTAAAATATAAGTCAGACTGAAACAGGGCAAAAAAGTTATTTTAAGTAAAAAGTATCAAATGAATATAGGCCTAAATTTCAGATTTAAATGAAACTTATTAGATTGTCGATGGCAATAATCTTATCGAGGAATATTTACAGTAGCGGAGACACAGTGGTAATTGAGATTTTTTTCTTCAAAAATTGTTCGTGTTGTACACCGAAAAAAAAGTATTTGTATCAAATGAGCAGACAGTTTTAAATATAAAAGTGCGATACCTTAAAATCAAATGCTGTACATTTGAATCAAGAAATTTTTTTGCATGTAGTTAAAGTTTGATTCACTCGATTGGAACACGCTGTATCTTTTTTTTCTCGAAAATAAGGAGATTTTAGGACAAATATATCCGGATTATTATTTTGACGTCCCAGGAATTTCTTAACATTTCTGTTACTGTATATTCAATGTCGATCGGTAGTGTTGATGTAGTTCTCTTGCTCAAAAATTTGTGGAATTCGTACTACTATATTTATACGTATTTAGTCTGAAAATCAGTTACCGGGTGGCATTTTGATTTCAAGGTGAAACGAAACGGTCGAAGCAGTCTTTTGTATCAACAGAATAATCATTTCATTGTCTTCTATTATCCAATCAGTGGCATTATTTTCAATCGGCATGTTCTAACAGTGCGCAATATCTTGTTAAATGTGTGTAAAAATCTTTTCGAAATATTATTAAAACCTCTGGATTAGTGATTCAAGTAGACTAATACTTGTATTACCAACAACCGGATGTTTTTAAATAAAAGTAGTTACGATTATGAAAATAAAGACCTCTTTATGTTTTAATCAGCCACACATTTGTCAGATAAATCTGTGATTTTACTAGTGCGTTTATTCACATACAGAGCAGTCTAGAAAACAAAACAATGCACCGTATAAAAGTTGATAAGATAACAGATGCAGATTTTTTTTCTAATTTTCACCGTAATTATGTCGCAAAGTATACTACGGTAACTAGCATGGAAAATGAATAAAATGTCTTATTTATCCTGCAAGATCCTAAAAATAAAGTAATCAGTTGTGTGGAGCAGTGGTGTAATTTTTATAGATAAAAAATATTCATCAGGGTTTTTTTAATACCCTTGTACCATATTTCAAAATAACAGTCTTTTATTTACAAATAAAACCACTTGCAAATTGTTATTAAGAGATAATTTTCGAAAAAATTGTTATTTTCTATATGTTTGCAATAAAAAGTGAGATATTAGTGCACGAATTGACTACTAGGCTTTGAATATTAAATGACAAATTGTTTGAAATAAGTGACAGACGAGCTATTTTTTAAAGCTTCATGTTCTAAATCCCGATAAAATGACACGAAATAATAGAAACTTCTAATATTTTAAACAACACAAAATCCAAGAAGGAAAGTCCTATGCTTATGCCTACAGCTACGACCTTTTGCAAAGAAATCTGTAATATATTATTTATGTAATAGGAAAACATAAGTTACAGGAAGTCGTTTTGTGCAAGTAACAAAAATATATCTGTGCAGACTTTATTACCCTTTTTGTTTGCAATTACAGGTTCATATGAACTTTTTTCATTCAGTTGTGATTAAAATTTGATTAAAAGTTTTAGTATAGTTCAAATAATTAGAGAAAATATTCTGACTTACCCCTGGTACACCTGGTGCACCTTTTTCTGGGATAGGATGCGTGCCTGAGGGAGTGATCGTCGATATCGATGTTTTTTGCGGCGCCCTCTTTCTCCTGCGGAGGGAAGTCCTCTTTGAAGCTCCTCGAGGACGATGCCGTGCTGTACGTCCTATCTCTAGCTACGAAAGTGCCAATGGAGTGCCTCCTGTGGCCGTTGCGTTTGGCAGCCGGAAGGTTGTAATACCTAAAAAGTTGGTAGAAAGTTCAACATTAAACATAATTTTACCTTAGTCCAAAACTTGTCTATTAAGAGATACAATGTGTTATGAAGTTACAATATTTTTAAATAAAAGCTTACTGGAACAGTTAAAATGTAATCATCTCGTAACGTTTAACATGTAACTCGTACATATTTATTACTAAAAAAATCACGAAGAAATATCAACATTTAGTTCAGATTGACTACTACAGGAAAACATCAAAACATCTCTTTCAATATCAACTTTTGGACTAATATCTAGCAGTTGCTCAATGGCCCATTAATTTTGGGACACTCAGTATAAAGGGTGTAACAGTGACGTTGCGACAAACTTAAAGAATGATTCCTCTCCTCAAAATAAACAATTAACAGGCACCATTTTTTATCAAGAACCGTTTAGGATACACATTTTCGACTTACTCAATGCCCATTGATAATATTCCTATTTTTTATTATTCGAGTTGATAGTATAGGATGAAGATCTGAACACTGGGCGCAAAATAAGTAAAAATGCTGATAAATTTCGAAGTTAGTAGAGTGCAGTCATCTACGATTTGAACAAATAGTAACTAATTGCAATTAGAAGAGGTTTAAAGCATCATAATGTGCATAGTTACGGACAAGTTGAATCTATTTTTCTGGTTATGTTTCATTCTGAAGATCGTAAATTTGTGCAGAATAATACTACTAACGCTAAAGTGTAAATTGTCAAAAAGTCAAATGTTATTCAAATCTACAGTGTGTCCGCGGATTGAGTTTACAAGAGGACAAATGGACCAAAAAGTGAAAGATGCGAAAAAAAGACATTCTTGCTCAAAGTTTTTGCTTGAAAAATTAATAAGAGACACGTTATCAAAAATTAAATTTGAAGAAATATGACCATAACGATGCTGCCACAGTTTTAGTTCTGCAGTCTGTTAGAGAAACCTCTGAGATATCCCTTAGAAATTGTGCTAAACAGTTAGAAGATGTGGAAAAAGTCGTATTCAGAAGATTAAAAAAAAATGAAATAAAATATTTCCGTTCAAACCACACTTTAATCAAACATTGTAGTCGAGGAAATAAAGCACAAAAAGAGCCGAAATCTCCGAAAATTTTCGATCAAGTCGTACCAAGATGGGTTTTTTTGCATTTGCTTTCTAAAATTATGTGGAAAAAATATCTCAACCTTGTATTATGTTTTTCGGCCAAATTGCATTCGTGCAGTGCAAAATGCATCCGGAAAATGCATTTTTTAAAGTCACAAAATTCATAAGTCGATTAATAATGCCTGGAATGGACTCAAATCAGAGTCCTGGGGGTTTTCGAGGTGGCTGATCCTGAATATGACCTTCAAATAGGTCCATCGCCGACCTGGAGCTTAGGATTAATGATGAACGTCATCTCCGAGGCTTCTCCTGAATTTCACTCTTAAATGCAACGAGACTTGACACCCGGAGGTTTTTCGGGTCGCTGATTCCTAATCTGGCGTCGGCGAACACCCCTTTGACACCTAGTGCACCGGAACCTGGACATGGACGTCATCTCCGGGAGTATTCCTGTAAAATTCGCGTAAACGAGCCGAAAATCGCATCAGGGTTTTTTTCGGGGCGGATACGACTTGATCGAAAAATTTCGGATGCTCAGTGCTTTATTTCTCGACTATTGGAAGAGGAAGATGAAGCGAAAAGACTAGATTTTTGTTTGTGGGTCGGAGACAAAATTTTAAATGGAAATGTTGATTTTTATAAGTTTATTATGTTTTCTGATGAATGTACATTTTCTACTAATGGAACTGTAGCATCCTAGCATGTCAGATACTGGCTCCAGGAAACCCTGAATTTAGAATAATGACAAGAAGACAATGTTTTACAAAGTTGAACGTGTGATGCGCGATATCTGTTCATGGCATTATAGGCCCATATTTTGACAATAACACCTGCAATAGAATATCGTACTTAGAAATGCTTGATACATTTTTTAACGATGAACTCGAAAATTTACCATTAAGTTTTCGCCAAAAATATATTGAGGTAACAGAATGGCTTAACCATAGATTTGGTCCAAGATGGTAGAAATGGTCTAATTTTCTGGCCCCCAAGAAACCCTGTCTTAACTATGGCCAATATGTTTCTATGGGGCCATTTAAACCAAATTGTTTATTTAATTTATTGAAATGCTAAAAGTCAGAATTACCCAGGCTGCCCGTTCAATATTCTAGGAAGAAATTAGAAATTCCTTAAGTGTTTTTGAAATTTGATATCTTCATTATATTGTTTTGTTGGCTTTTTTTGCTTAATCGTTGTAATTATATTCGTATTATTTAAAAATTACATTTGAGTTAGACGTATTTTACTTTTGTACTTTGTTCCCTGTAAAAAAATAAATTTTTGATAACGTGCCTTATTCATTTTTCAAGCAAAAACATTTATCAAGAATGTTACTCTTACGCAAAATAACATTTTTGTGTTTTTGACCCGCCCTGTACAACCAAATTGAAGTTCGTCATGGTGGCGAATTTTGTCAAAATGATTTCCTTAACTTATTTAACTTATTAATTTATACATGAAACTAAATGGTGGTAGATTTCAATGTCAGTAAGAAAAGGTATTCTTGTGTAAAATTGGTAAGAGAAAATGATCCATTTTCATTCAAAGTCCGATAGCTCAGCGAGAAATGGTCGTATGGAGACCAAAAATTGAAGCTAAATGAACAACCTATCTAATCCATAAGGTGGTTAAGTTGGAATTTTTTTTTTCAAGTCCGTACACAAAAAATAAGATCGAAAAAAATTTCGAAAAATTTTTCTTCATGATATTCATTACGATTGCGCGATACGTGTTATTTGAAAAAAATTTTTTTTGCAAGATCCGAAAATTAGAAACTTCAAGCTTCAAATTGCTTTTTTATTTACTCCAATACGACCATTTTTATCAAAGATACAGGCATTTGAAAAATCGCCGAAAATTTAAATTTTTTTTTTGACCCCTTAATTTTTTCCATTAGTGTAGTAATGCAAGGCAAAAATTTTACAATTTTTTTTTCAAAGCTGCCCATGGTCTCAGAAAATTTTTTCTGGCTTAATCAATGACAGGGTCATTTAGCTTGATTCCTCAGCTTCAATTTTTATGAACAAAAGGACCCTTTACGTTTTTTGTTCATGTTTTTTGGGTCTTTTTCATAAATTACCTTAGCTATTAGGAGTACTCTTAAATAGTTGTGGCATGAAGTGGATATGTCGCGATATTTTAAAATAAACTAAAAAACTAGGCAAATAAAACTACTTTTATAGTTAATTACTGTTCTTGGTCAAAGTCGAATTGAATACACGACGCCAACACTCTACTACTCACAGCACGATCTCGCACAATCTGATAACACCCAAATTACTGACCTTGCGCTCTCTTCCGTGATGAACACCTCGTCTCCGGAGAGACTATCGGCCTGCTCCTCGCTGGTGGCCAAGGGGATGTAGCTCAGATCGCCGACGATGTCCGCCCTGTTGCTCTTCAGCGAGTTGGACCTGCTCGCGGGATGCTTGAAGGCCAGATCGGGAGCTATGTCGCTCAGCCTGGGCTCTCCCATGATCAGCAACTCCTGATTCGAATCGGCCGAGTTGCTGCTGACCGAACGCAGGTAACTCTTCTTGTCGCGACAGACGTTCTTGGCTCTCGGCGGCGTCAGCTGTCTCGTGAGGGAGCACTCGGAGGCGCTGCTGGCGCTCTCCCCGTTGCCCATCGAGAAGTACGAGGGGTTGTCTACGAAAAACATGGGTCAACTGAGCGGCTCTGCTGCTCGGGTACGCAGTGGGACTGAGTGCGGTGCGGCTCCGCATACTAATTTTGGTTCTCTCTTTGGTCAAGATGTCTCTGGGACCCGATGGGTGCCGGGAGTGGGGGGGTGGATGGTGCCCGGGCCGGGTGGAGGGGGCGCAAGGAGGAAGTTGAGTGAGGTTCCGACAGGATGCGATCGGGTTAGGTGGCGCATTCAAAGGTGCGATTAGGCGCAGGGTCGGAGTGACGGGAGGGCTTTCAGTAACTGCTTGACTTGATCAAGTTTTTTAAAAAATAAGTTCAAAATCTGTCAATCTAAAAATCAATAAATGTAAAGAAATCCGGAAATGTAGAAGACGTCTAACCCCGGAAACAAGATTCTTAACGGAAACAACTACTCTGCGGACTACATGCCTCAACACGCATTGAATTATATCAGCAATATCTAGTGAACAGTTAGTAATATTTATCTAAAATAATAAGCATTAAAAATGCTCTGATAAAAATTGTAGAAATTTACTCTACATGTTTGAAATTATTTTTTTACAATGTAAATTAATTCAATACGTATTGTGGAATTACGCTTTAGAGTGTACATTTTTTTATTAATTTTTATTATTTTTTATGTATTTTTCCTAATATTTATATGTTTTTACTATTTTTGCGTAAATATATGATTAACGGTGTGACTTTACAGTGACTTTTTTGGCTCAAATAATTATAACAGTCACGTTATCACCAGGTGTGGTGTTATTATAACGCGTATGTGTACCGTTTCGCTAGTGGTCTAGCAGACCACATGTTTATATTGTTTTGGGCATGCCAATGCAGCGTAATGTTTTAACAACCTATACAGGCTGTTACAAATTCGCTTCTCACTACAGGGGTCTCGAAAACGGTAGGAGATACAGACTAGCTTTAATGGGGGTAAAGTTGCGTAATCAGGGGACCGACATTATGCCTCTAAAAAATCAAGGCTAACATGATTAGTTTTCGAAATATTTGATTTTTGTCAAAGGTGAAGCCAGAACAACAAGTATAAAATCTATTTCTTTGAAAAGTTATATTATTTCAATATCTCGGCTACATCATTTTACTAAATATTGTTGGTATAATTCAATGCTTGTCAATTTTGTCTATGCGGTTAGAGATATTATTTGCGTACCTAGATTTTTTGTTTCAAAGAACATTGTTTGACGTTATTTGACAAGATTGTGTTAATTAACTTAATATCTTTGATATTTTATCATTACCACTTAGCTTGCAGTTTGGAAAATCTTATTGCCCTTACTTACCAAAGCGTTAAAGAAAAAGTTGTCAGTTTTCATTCATAAGTTATTTTTTTTTTAACAGTACAGTTCTGATGTAAGTAAATTTGTATAAATCATTTATATTATAAAAAACGTCATTTGAATTAGTTTTTTAGGACTAAATGTTTCAATAGTTACTATCATTAAGCAACAATTCTATTAGAAGACGTATAGAAGGAAAATAATCAGACATTGTTGTGGGGATGAAATGTTTATATAATTCTAAATTTATATAATTGCAATATAAATGTAGTATATTTATATTTTTATAATATATTAATTGCAAAGATTAAAGTTAACATTTAGGATTTCTGTCCTGTAAATACAAATATTGTTTATAATTACTGGTTCTTAATAGATGCCATATTAAAATGGAAACAAGGGAAGTCAGATCTTCTGCATTTTTCAGGTACATACTTGACATAATAACTAGACTTGACTTGGCATTAGACCACTATGAGGTACTTGTCTCCATTTCGAGTCAACTCAAATCGAATCCAGTGACTTGATCAATGCGAGAGGCTCCGTTTGCTTTTACTTTCGACTTTATCAAAATAAATTGAAACTAGATTTAACACTTTAACTAAAACAGACCTCACAGAGTCAATATTTTTTATCAGTATATTATAGTTGGATCTAAATATTCATTTATCTTAAAGGCATTAAATTAATTCGTATTAACTCTAAATTGTACAAGTATATAAAAAATAACTGTAATGACTAAGTTAAACTTTAATAATTTTAATCCCCCATTAAATGATGTTGCAAACCCTCAAAGACCTTACTTTCCTCCTATTTTTGTTCCTAACAGCTATAACATCACTTTAGACAAGAAATTCAGCCAAGATAAGTCAATTATTTCTACATTAGATAATAGTTTCAAGGTTTTTAGCGTTATTTAATGGTTTCAATACGTCAGGTATGTGTTTTTCCATTAGCGCATTCTATTCGATAAACAATTTTTTATTCAGTAACTTATCTACATATTTGGTATCAAAAAGCTTATATGACGGCATTTGATGAAAATTTTTTGATTCAACTCGAACGATCTTAGTGCCTATCTTTGGCATAAAGTAATAGTGGAAGAATTAATTAAGAATAAATCGGTATTGATTGCCCAATAAACGTCGTCTCTTTAGTCCAGTAACGGTGGTGTAATGAAAATGTAGAATTTGTTTTGTGATTTGAGAGAAATGTTGATGTGTTTGTCTAGTAAAAGGATTATCAAGTCGATAGGCAGACTAATGAAACTATGATGAACATAACGGTGATGTGGAAAAATACTTGTTCGGTCTTCGGTCAGGCTGTTTTTTTGTGAGCAGATAGTAAAAATAGTGTAGAATAATACGTACATTGTTTAAAACATGTTTTAGTAGAAATTCGCGCTTTTCGACTGTAACTTTTTTTCTAACGATTCTACAAAGAAATGGTTAAATACTTTTTTGTTCACCTTTAAAAGATCTACAAAACTACGTCTCGAATGTCAAAAATATCAATCCGGTCAAAAGTTACTAGCAAAAAACCGCTAATTATGCCATTTTAAATAAACAATAATAAATCGCGATGTTATCATAGAAGCTTCTTCGGATAACACTCAATCATACCTCACTGCAGACAAATAATTTATGCGAAAGCCGGAAGTGGATTAATTCGCGAGTTATGGCCTTATAAACAAATGGACTAATTAACGATCTGTACAAATCTGAGCGGTACCCGATTTTTTTTATTGGTAGATTTAACAAAAAGCTATCGAGTTCCATTGTTTTTTTTCCAAAAAAATGCATTTTATAGTGACGGGAAATTATTTAAAAAATTTCATTAGTTGCAAAATTAAATACGTCGTAAATTTATAAATTTTTTTAAAATATTTTATTACATGTACTAAAAGAGCTTAAAAAAACTTCAATTTGAAAAAAGATTCGTCACGATTCGTTAATAAACAGCGGAGTTATGGGCTTTCAAAGTGGAAATGGTAATTTTCGGGCTAGATTTCCTGGTCTAAGATCCTTAAATCTCTTAGCTTGCGTTAGGAATATGATTAGTTTGAATCGCAGAGAACTGAGTTAAACATAGCTGAGTTACTTGGCGTTGGATAAATGTAATTCTATATTTCACTTGAATTCTTACAGCTGTTGCTCACCTATGACTCTCTTAGGAAGGAACATTTTTAACTACAGAAGAAAATTATAAACCAAAGTCTTGATAAGGCTGTCCACTGGAACTTAACAGAAGGTCAATAAAAATATTTGTAAATTGACCCAATAAATTTCTTGTTCTGTCCAATTGTCCAAGTTAGATTTAGTCAAGTAGTACTATGCATTTATTATAGATGTCGCTCACCTGATAATCACGTTATGTTTCGTCAGCGAGGAAAACTATATCGTATACTCCGAAAAATCTACACCCGCAACGAGATGTCGACTAAATCGTCGTTAAAAAAAATTATCTACTGCCATTTACCGACTTCCACGTGTCCAAAGTACATCGGGGCGACTAAGGAATGACGCCTCCGCAATAATTATTGTTTTGGTTTGCGTTAGACGCAAATCATCGGCTCGTGCTTCGAATGTGATTTATCGCGCCTTATATGGTCGAAATCGCTGTTTTGTAAGACCGTCACATGTTTTAAGTGTATATTTAATGCCGGCATTAATATTATTATCGAGAAATAGAAAGAGACGGGCGCGCGAATAGCTATCAATAATTAATGAGAGCTACCTAGTTTGTTCTTCCGAGAAGAAAAATTGGGTGCCGGTGCGGGAGTCGAGGTAGCGACCGCAATAGGACATTTGCGGGGGATCTCTGGGTTAGCACATTTGGTGAATCCGAAAATTTTGTCAATTTTGCGAGAAGGAATGTTTCAAACAAAGTACGAACATTTTTCGCATTTGCACTATTTTTTCCATAGACATTATTTAATTAAATTAAAAAAGTCTGAAAAATTAAAAAAACAGACCCTCAAAAGTATTTGAGTGATAACACAGTCCCGCAAAAAAAGAAAAGTGGTCTGTTCCAAAGATTAGACCCATATATCCTTATGTATGTATTTTGAAGCGTTGAATCTGAATACATGGCCAGAAATGCTCCATCACCATTAATTTTTTTTAAATCGTCAAAAACCTCATTGAAATACCTACAGAAAATGTGAAAAATTATTCTTTTCAAAACAAGAGGAAGGCCAACTGCACCATTCATCCCTGTTTCTTATATCTATAGACAGAAAGAATCACTATAAACAGAAAGTATGGCCAAAAAGAACAGATTTCCATCCAGGGTTGAAAAATATCCGCGAACCCTTAGTTGATCGTTCAAATATTCTGATTCTACCTCTCCATATTAAACTTGGTCTCGTAAAATAGTTCGTTAAAGCTTTGGACAAAGATTGTGACTGTTTTGGATATTTAGGAAAGAAATGTCCGGAAATAAGTGATGTTAAATTGAAGAAGGTATTTTGGATGGTCCTCAAATCCGTACCGTGTTCAGAGACGAAAAATGTATCACAAAAATGAATGATACTGACAGAGCAGCATGGCTAAGTTTCAAGAAAGTCATTCAGAATTTCTTGGGGAAGCAGAAGAGTGGGGATTACCAGAATTTAGTTGATGAATTGTTGGAAAACTTCAAACAGTTGCCCTATGTACTTCTGTTGGATGCTTATAAGGAAAAACAAGCCAAAAAACACAGAAAAGAGGAAGATGCATAGATCGTTTGAAGATAATGGAGTTTCTTACAAAAGGAAAAAGAGTAACAGAAACACAATTTTTTATCTGGAAACGATGTTCACATCTTCGAATATCCTCGTCTCTCTTTGCGGCGTCAAATGGCTGAAGTCATGTATCTCTCGAATAAATTGGTCAAACATCTCTGATAGTTTAAAATTAGTCCCCAACTGCTGTAGAAACAAACCTATCATAAGTTTCTAAAGACATTGATTCACCAGCGAGTAGTATAGTAGTATAGTTGTTACGATATCAATCGGAACCTGTGAATCTTAAAAGCACAGGACCGTCTGCACTTCTCTTGAAATTTCTTCCTATGCTTTAGCCATGATGTGTCTCGTAATTTATACTCGAATAGTCATTGGACGAGTCCGGTATTGATAGACCAGTTCGACTGATGTAGAATCGACTGCGGCGCGTTGGTCGTCAAAGCAAACCTGTATTGGTCCACTAGGTCGTAAATAATTTTTTGCATGGTATTCTATAATTAGTTTGGTGTCAAACGCGGCTCACATGACTTGGCAAGTGAAGAAAAGAAAAACTTTCCAAATATATGGGAAATTGTTCACAGTAAAGATAAGAATACAAAAATCAAGATACCACGTTTTATTACTGTTGTTGGATCATTTTATGTGAGCTTCTATACCTAAAAAGACATACTTAGCCCTTCATCAAATAAATATGCCATAAACAAACTATAATCGCCATGAACCTGATTGGAATGACGTATTTAATGGAAGGTTCAGAATTTATGTTGTTAAGTCTCACTCTATTGAGGAAACAAAAGCTGAAAATATTAAAAAGCCTACTTTTAATAGTTTCTATAGACAACCTCAGCTCTTATAATCCGCTATATAAATTCTAATACACGTTTCCTTATTAAAACTATTCATGTTTTAAAGGAATGTTTAATTTTGACTTCCACCGCTCACACGGAAAGTAATTACATATAAATCAGAGAGTTTATAAATATGAAACAAGCGTTTTTGGAAAACGGACACTACTACATATTTAAATTCTTATGAAAAGGCGTTGCCGACTGTTATATGCCGCATCCCATAACCGAATTGTGGCTTTAAAATTAATTTAGGAATGAAGCTAGGTAAATTCTTTCTACGATTTAAAATAAGCTTTAAGGTGAAACTTCACCAGGAACAATTTTTTTAAGCAAAAAGTTTCGTTTGAACTTAGTCGTAGTTCGCTTCGTTTTCGAGATACAGGGTTAGGAGAAAATATCACAATCTCTGAAACATCTAGGATGTTTCCTATAGGAAATCATAACATGACGAATTAAAAGAATTCTACACAATACTGGTATACTATAGTCTAGTACCATATACACTTGAATATTAGAATAACCATAGCTCACTCACAGAGTTAGAGAATGTTACAAATTCGTCAGTATCGTAAGCTGTATTGTTGAACTATATCATTAATATAAATTATGAACAATAGAGGTCCTAAAATTGATTTCTGAGGTACACCTAATGTAACCTAATACTGACTTCGACATACAACCGCAACATCAATTTGGTTTAACACATCGAACGCCTGCGAAACTTCAATACATGAGATACCAACTTGGTTATTTGTATTCAAAAATACACCGTGTCACATAATTGACCTAATTTTTTATAAATCCATGTTGATACTACTCCTTGGATATTTGAAGAAAGTAAATTATGAAGAGCGATTTCAAACACCTTAGAAAAAAATTGTTGATGGGCTATAACTGAGAACATCAGATTTGTCATCTTTTTTAAAACAGTTTTTCCAAATGTCGGGAAAAATCCTCAATGGTAACCTATGTAAACATTCCTCTTTTGTCATGAATTTTGTAAAAAATTCCCAATAATTATGATTAATTCATGTATTAATAGTCTCATAAAAGCATTCTACGGGGTGTGATTATGTTTATAGTACCGTACCTTTTTTTCTTTATATCCGAACTTCAGGAAATATAATGATAAACATAAGAATTAAAAATTTGTTTTTCTTTTCCTGAAAGTACCAGGTGGTTCAAATTGGTCAGGTTACTGCGAATCTGTCATAGAGTAAATGCATGTAGTATTCCGTTTAACACCACTACCTACTTCTATTTATCTAGATGTATTAGGATTTTGTCTAACACACTGTGGAACATCATTTTCCTGCTCTTCTCGGTTAGCTCGTTGTAAATTTTGTTCCTTGGTTTATTTTAAGATTCATAAGTATTCAAGTTCAATTTTTAATTTTTTAAAATTTAATAAATGCATGTCAAACGTATTACGTTAATTTTACTCCATTCAAATTATAATTAAGTACCTACAACTGAAAATAGATATCCCTTGCTAAATCTGCATTTTCATTTCTTAGATTAAAACTTTTTATTAAATTGTATTTTTCTTTATTTGAGTAAAGAACCATTTTTGATTTGTGTTAACACGCTTCTAATACTGTTAAACGTCAAACTTGTTTGTTTTCAAAGCCTTCTCAAAATACCAACTTAAATATTGTTGGTATTTTGATAATTTTATATTTTTCGCAAATCTACACACAAAATAAAAGTAACTCATATATTCTTTGAATGCATTTTTATCCCTCTTTTCGTTTTTGAAATAAAATACAGGATGTTTCATATAAAAAAAAGTTGTGGTCATATCACAAAAACTAAAAACATTATCACATTTATTTTTATGCTATCGAATGTATCTCTCCAAATGAACATATAATAGAAATTTTCTGCACATTATATACAAATTATTATAATTTTTAACCTTTATCAGAAAACTTTTTAGGGACGTCTATGAAACTCATTAAATTTTATTGCCAGGCGTTTTTTTACATGTTTAACTGACTTCGGAAAGACTATAACAGTCAGAGAGATGCGGTTTGCGCCATTGTTATTTTCTCGAAAAAAGAGCTCTGGACTCGTTTATGACATTTGCTCTATCTATGACAGATTCGCAGTAACCCTTGAAAACCGTCCAATTTGAACCATCCGATAGTGTCAGCTTGTAAACTGTCTTCTACCCGGGAGAACATACAGTGTACAGTGAAGAGATATTGTTTCTGACTTATTATACTCTTAAAATCGCCCCCTTAATATGAAAAACTTTCTTCATACCTATTTCCACTAATAACTAAAAAACTGAGCTTCACATATGAATTCTAAAATACCACTTGGAATTCACAAAGGAAGCCTGGAGAAATCATCAATCATCATCAAATCAAAAGCGCTTGAAGAGACAAATCAGCTCGATCCCCTGGGGATGGAATCTGATCAGCCGTCACTGACGTCCTATACGAAATTCGCCAACGTACGAAATTCCCATGCAAAAATTAAAATGAGCCTCGGCCATCGTCCCCCGCTCGAAAAATAAATACAAAAAATCTCCGGCGACCTTCCCACCATTGTCTCCCGAAATAGCTTTTTACATTCGACGATTCCGTCGTAGTATTAATATTTATAGACTCAACGGACATCGTCCATCGTATCTTTGAAATACGTTCTGTACGCATCCAACAGCTTGTTTGTAAACATTAATCCAGCGATGTAACTCGGATTGCATCGGTAAGTACTCAGAAATCTGGCATCTTCGTCGTCACAGGGGCGGAATGGCACATTGTAATGATAGAACGCCTCAATTTCCTTTCCATGCAACTAGGCTTGTTGCATCAACTATCGGAAATGTTCACCCTCTTAGGGTGTAGTAATATGAAACGGTTCAAAACTGTCTGCTGCAATATCCCGCAAAACAAATCATGTAACACACGTCAGTAGTTATTGTACAGACCAAAAATCTAATTGCTAATGAAGCAAAAGCATTCATTGGCGCAATGTTTCAAATAATGATTGCTACAATTGGCGTAATTGTTTTACCATCTGCAAAATACCTAGAAATTAATCGCAGCATAATGTATTTGCAGTTCCTGGGAACGGATGATAATTATGATCTACGTTTGACTCTGAAATAATGAAACAAATATGGTGGGGGATAAATTAGAGTCTTTAACACAATATAAACATTTATTTTCCTTTTCTAGTATTCTGTCGTCATCAGGGAAAAAGAAAATTGACAAACATTTGAAGAAAATCATTCTCATGAAGGTTTAAATAAATTTAAAACCGTCCCTGGTGCGGTATCCAGCTGTACCTGTGATTTAGAAGTTGCCGCGCGCCGCTGTGAGAAATCGCTGATCTATTCGAAATTGCTGAATTAAATCTCGTTTGAAAGTAACACAAAAATTAAACGAATAAATTACTTCTATGTGCTTCCAAACGAAGGTCAAATTTGTACTGACATTCTTCATACATTAACACCATATCTGCTAGTTCTTGAAGTTCTTCAGAAAACAGTTTATACGCCGGTTAAGTAATACTTCAGCACACAACGCACGTGCACAAGATGCACAGGGTAGCCTTACATTTATGGTTAGTTTTCTTAATTAATTTTCTCAAAACATTTAGACCATCATTCGCTTAATTATTAGTTACTCATTTTTGTAGCCTCTATCACTCTTTTCAAGAAACGCGTTTATTTCACCGGGTTTTGTTTGGATATATTGGTTGATATCTTCTGTAATAAGAACATGCTAGAAACTTACAATTGACTGAAGAAAAAGATAAAACTCCAAATAAACGACTGAAAGAACATCTAATATTCAAGACAGTATGAAGGCAACTAAAAGATGAAAAATAACGAGTCCACAAACATAATGCTGAGCAGAGGAAAGAGAAACTTTTATTATACATATGTTAATTTGAAAATGAAAATAGGATGCTCTAACAACGCTATCCCCTAAAAGTATTTCATAGAATTAACCAAAAGAGTCGTAAAATTCGATTGGTACTTGACCATCTGTTGTATTTTTACTGTAGCGTTATCGTGATTATTATTTCTTCAACAAAAAAATGCTGAGTATGATAGACTATTTTCCGTATATTTTAAATCGCATTCAAAAAACCACTACCCAAATGTAAGATTTTTGAGTGGAACACCTTGTATATTTCTTGTGGTACAATAAGCAAACAAATACCTTTCTAACACATTACACTTATGGCAGATTCCTTTGGCAATATTTCTCTTACTGTTATATAGACCCATATCAAACTTTTTAACAGTGCAATTTTAGGAGGCGTTCTAATAGAATATGTGAAAATATCCTAAAGTTTTATTTAAAAAGTTAAGTCAAGTTTGAGCCATCATTTTAAACGCGATGTTCAATTGTTTCTGTATGTTAGTTTTTTAATTTCTTGTAGACATTAACAAAAAATTGAGAAAAATTCGAATAAAAATGGACATGCCAAGTAAATTTTGAAGGAGGATAACGAATGTTAGAAGAAGGATAATGGAAAAAGTACATAGTACATTAAAAGTTATGGGTAAAGTTTTAGATTATAGGTATTCAGGGTCATTACCCAGAAAAATAATTACATCAGGATAAATCTCTCAGCATATAATGGAAACGTCACCGTTTCTGGAGTTCCTAGGCAGGCAAATTTTTCATAAAAAAGATTCCTCTGCCAAATAGAATTGTTTTAAACTTTGCTCATTACGTACAGTGTATGTATACAATGTATTTGAGAACAAACAACGCACTGTACTTGCTTGCTGTAAGCGAGGAATTATATCTACATACTAAAAAAGTATGTCAGTTAGTTGTTATGTAAATTACGCAACCTTGGGCTGAGTATCATTCATAATTAGATGCCATTTTCAAGTGAATAACGTCTGGTATGCCTAGATATGAGATAACTCGATTAGTAGCTAAATATTTTGGCGTACTGTGGTTTGAATTTATTAACGACTAGGAGAGCAAGAGGGCGACGGGAGGGGAAACACTGGTGGTCATAATTTCCACGTTTTATGCATTTACAAGTTGTTACAAACACGCGACACATGTTCTTTATCTGTATGACTTAAAACTTGACTTTTGATATTCATTATGCTTATTTAAAACGTCCTAACTGAAATTTTAGCGTTTTTTACTTTTTTGATCTAGTTTATTTAATTGTTTATATTATTTTTCGTAATAGTGTATACACCACTTAAATTTAAGTAATAGAAAACAATTCAAACTACAGTTGAACTATATACTCTGTTTATGGATGAAGTTGAAACGAGGGAAAAATTTTTTATTTCATAGAAAAAATTTTTCAACTACATCTGTGAACATACTGTATAAAGGCATACAAGTATTAGATGAATATGTAACTACATATGTAAGGTTTCTCAAAACAATAAGAGCCATGAATGCTACAATAAAAATATCAAGAAATAACATACATATTTATAATAGCCCGTCTTAAGAGTTATTGAATAGTACAATCGGCATTACTGATGCCGACAAAAACAAAATATAAGTGGAGCGCGACTAGCAAGTCTTATTGTCAAAACTATTTGGTGTAAAAGTTCCTGGCACTAAAGATTATTATGTACATGTCCGTTTTTAGATAGAAATTTAGATAACTTTGTCTGCACATAGTTAATTAAAATTATGTAAACCTTAAACAAAGTAACCCAACCAATGAATAAGAGAGCAGAGAATTCTAAAAATATTCTAGAAAACACAACAATGAACGTCATGACCTTGTTTTATCATAACCTGAATTTAATTTGATAAAATCCATTTGTCGTCAAAGTAAATGCTTAAGTTCTTTAGTACATTATATCCATTCGTGTCAAAATGTCCAAATTAACCTCATAGTTGAATGGTATTCATTTCACGTGAGAAAAAACTTTGCACTTAGATAAATATATCGAGATTAACTTACACTTGAAGATGAACGCATTTATCAATGATCAAATTTGACAAAGAAGATAACTAAGAAAGGAAGTGAGATTATTAATAAAAAGAGAAAAGAGAAGAGGGCTTACATGAGACCATTGGGGTACTCCATAAATGAAGTGGTAGTGACTTGATTTAAATTTATTATAGGTGATGAAATGCAGACGACTCGACATTTATAATTTAATCCATAAGCTTCAAGTTTATGAAAAGGTATTATGTGGTCAATAATCTGAGCTATTGATCTAGTAGACTTTGATTCGAGACACTTTACCATAGTAGACATTCAATACCATTCGGTGCATTTTAATAATGAAACCGCAAATACTGAATAAAATTATATGTATTATAATATTATATGTATATATATGTATACATATATATATGTATATATATGTATTATATATATGTATCTACTTTATTCGTAGTAGATATGAATTTATGCAAGTTATTAAACTTTGTCCCAAGACTTTGGTTAGGAATATGCTATGCGAAAAAGTCCTTATTACAAAATAACTAAATTGGTGTGGTCCGAAGTGCTTCCTTTTGCGGAGAATGAAAATATTTTTTGCATTATTAAAATTCAAGCATTAGATTCCATATTAGAAAAATGACGGGCGTTAACCGCAGTACTCAGTCATCGCTGGTTGGGTGAATGACTTCTTAATTAAAGAAGGACCATATATGGCACTTCAAAATATTGTTGAAAACAAAAGATTGTTTGATCCGGAAGAAATGAAGTTTTGACAGTAACATTACCATCATGTGTCACGCGCGGTATATAGTTGGGTAAGGATATGATTTGGAAAGAGGAAGAAATACCGTTTAGGACATGTTTAGGCACATACGAGTATATCTTTAGTATAATTCTTTACCGTTATATAATTATATTTAATGCTAATTTATGTTTGCAACATTGGAGCACTGGAAGAGTCAGGTAATTTAACAAGTAGCTATTCAATTTATAATGTACCTATTTACAGTACGTAAGCACATAAGGGTTTGGTTTTGATTTTTTATTGCAAGGTCGCTGTGATGTAGTGGTTTTTATAATTGCATTTATTATTTTTGTGTAATCAGTTTCCTTTAAATTATGAAACAGGTTAAAGAAAATCCAGAAAATCAAGTGATTTAATTAGGTATATTAATTTTAGTCGTCGACATCCTTAGTTATGATGAGACCATCATATTGACCAATAGCAACGAATCTAAAATAACTTATTTTTTTCCACACATCACAAGGTGCAATCTAAGTACGTAAAAATATTCTAGAAGACGATTCAGTGGATCATTTTAAGAAGAAAAGCAAAGCTCTTATGAACTGTCGTGTAAATGTGTATCCACCTAGTTCTTCCTCATCAAATTACAAAAGGTTGCTAGGATGAAAATTGTAAATATTTCACATATAAATAAAAGCATTTCTGGAAAACATACATCTATAAATTATCATCAGGAATATGGAATAACCCTCACTAGAGAACCTATTTCTAAACGGATGGTTTTTAAGGTACTTGAAAATGTAACAATGACGTAAATACATCTGAAGATATCTGACGGAAACTGATAAAACTTGTGCTAGATATTTAACTAACCAAAGGTAAAATTTCACTGAACTTGTATAAAATTATGTTGATTAGAGACTGATTTACTTTTACTAAGAACCACAGAATTTCGAGACCACTAACTGTTTTAGGAACTTCGATAGCTGCATTTGATAACCAATTGTATTTATAAGAAAAAATACCTCTTCCACTCTATTAAAAAAATAAGCCATTTTCGATTTAATTTTTTATTTTTTAAATCCGAAATATGTTTCCTCCCAAGTTAAATAAATTGGCCTTTAGCACATATGTTGGTCTTTGGATTGACCTTCTTTTTCATAAACATCAACATCCATCGTTTTTAAAATATTAATTTCCGAAAACTGACTTTTCCGCATTCAACCTTTATTATACAGTTAATGTCTTCTAGATTTTCAAGGGTAGTAAAAAAAGTGAAAAAGCAACTTATTTGCAATTTGCCAACTAAGCGTCAGTTCAATCGAGTTTTTGGATATTATCATTCGATACAGGGTGTCTCATAATTAGTGTCCAATAATTTACCACTTGAGTCTATTGCCAAAAATAAGAATATTTTTTCATATATACACGGGTCGAGAAATGCTTCCTAAGGGAGCTACGCCCCCCTATATGGGGTCTCAAAAAATTCATTTTTTTTTTAATATTTCCGAAATGGGTTGAAGGAAAATTATGAATTTTGACATCGTGAACGCTCATTAAAAGTCGAAATATTTATTAAAAAATTTTTCAAAGATTATTGGACTAAATTCTCGCCACTCGCCAATTTTCATAGTCTCATGATTTTTTTTTAATAATCTCGTGGTAATCTGAATTTTCATATTACGGTGAGGTTTTTTCGAAAAACCCTTTTTTTAATGCTTAGGGAGCGCCCGAACCTCAATGTCGAAGAAAAGATGTTCAGTTGTAGAAAAAAAATGTTTAAAAAGTATCTGCTATTAATAAAATTGATTATTATGACCCTTGATGATATGTCTGATGTTTTTCTTCAAAAACCTGACCTCAAAATTATTAATTCTAACCTAAAAGCCTTAAACGAAATTTACATTGGAAAAAAAGTTTTTTTTACATGCCAAAAGTATGAAATAGATTCAATAGAACCCTACGTTACATGTTATACCCAAACCATGAATTTGAATCTAAAAAACCTAATCTCAAAACCAACATTAACTAAGTTTAAACTCACTAAATTAAGGATTAATAAAAAAAATGAAAAATATCTTTATTGTACAGAGATTCGATCAACAATTTTTCCTAGAGCACACACCTTGTGTCATACTGTACCCAAATCTGACACCTTAACCCAATAACCTAACCTCAAAACTGGAAAGATTGTCAAATCAAATCATTAGAGTGAAAAAAAGTGTCACAAAATTATTTTCTTTAATAAAAAGTATAAATGTATTTTTGTTGAGTGTTCATCATCGCGATCGCTAAAACCTTTAGTCAAAACTGAAAACATAACCTAAAGACCCTGAAATTTTGTTTAACTCGAATTTTATTAATAGCAGATACTTTTTAAACATTTTTTCTACAACTGAACATCGAGTATTTGAAAATTTTTTCTTCGACATTGAGGTTGGGGCGCTCCCTAAGCATTAAAAAAGGGGTTTTTCGAGAAAACCTCGCCGGAAAATGAAAATTCAGATTACCACGAGAAAGAAAAGACGATAAAACTTGGCGAGTGGAGAGAATTTTGTCCAATATTTCACTGTGGGGCGTCTCAATTGGGTGGGTCGTCGGCTAAAATTTGCCCCAATTTTTTTGCTTGTGATTGTCGAAATTTTCAAATTCAGGTGCCATCATATGATAGACCCTTATTAGACTAGGCGGTATCTATTTCGGTTTGGGTGAATCGTATATCCACGGAGATTTTTGACTTTTTGGCTTTCAAATATCACTAGAAATTAAAATTTTTCTATGCGTATAAAAAAAAACTTGGGCTTAACTTTTGGCGGCACAATATGTTAAAAAAATTCGAAAAATATCATATTTTTCTTCCTATTTAATTATGTATCTTTTCAAGGGTTGATTTTAGGCGAAAATGGAAGAGGAAGTAATTGCTTGTAATTAAATTTTTTACAAAACATGACTAGTCGAATGAATCATGATTATTATGTAACAATCGAAAAAATCGCAAAAAGGTGTTAAAAACAATACTTTTTAGGGAATTTTTTTGGGGTATTTAAATTGGGTATAGGACCTTTATACTTGGCTCAAGAAAACTTCATGTTATGTAGACTCTTCACACCAAATTTCATCAAAATCGTTTCTATAGATTTTGCATAATAATTTTGCAATCCAGATTTTGAAAAAAAAATGCAAATTTTCAAAATTTTGCACAGCAAAAACCAAGGCCCTTAGATACTTTGAAATTTTAATCACATATAGAAGGGCTCTCAAGCTTTCAAACTTTTTTTGAAAAATTCGAATCCGTCAATTAGGAGAGCTCTGGCGCTTGTTTAAACATTGGTCGAATTTTTGTTCTTATAAACAATTAGAATAACTTTGTGAATATTCAGTCAAATCAAATTTTTTAAAGCAGGTTTTAAAAGCAGAGAGCGCGGTCGCTTCGGCCTGCTCGAAATTGAATCGGCGAGTTCAAAATCGCGATGTGCTTAAAAATTTTTAATATCTCACCTTCTAGAGGTCCGATTTTGATGATTTTTTTAGTTTTAGTGTATTTTCAAATGCCTATCGTTAATAATTATTGGTCTTTCAATAGTCCCATAAACTTCCTTTACTTATCAACTTTATTTTTCTATTGTATCAAAGGTAAGTGCATTAACTTATATACTGTTTATTAAAGATCAAAAACAAATTTATTTAAATATTCTGAAATTGTTTAAACAACAATTATTTTCAAAATATGACGAAAATTAGTAATATAATGAGTTAATTTCTCATTTGCTTATATTTCAAACAATAAATAATATTTGAATTATACTTTAATCACAAAAAAAAAATTAATATTAAAAAAAGAATCTTTCATTTCAATATATTATTTCGTATTCGAAAAATACGACCTTGAAAGAAATAGATACACGTATATACCGTTAGGAAAAGAAACTCTACAACCTGTATTGACAGTGTTATTTTTTTAAAGTAATAGACTAGTACTTCCAAATGCAAAGTTGTAGGAAATAACTTGATTAAGAAAAATTTACAAATAATTTTGTGTTGCCATTTAAAAAAATATCGTTTTAGTAGCTACTGCAGAAATCTGGCAACACCGGAAAGAATTATTTGTAAATTTTTCTCATTTTTTTTTTAAAAGAAGCGTCTTTCCAAGAACTTTTAATACCTGTTTTAAAAAATTTGATTTGATTGTATATTCACAAAGTTATTCTAATTGTTTATAAGTACAAAAATTCGACCAATGTTTATACAAGCGCCAGAGCTCTCCTAATTGACGGATTCGAATTTTTCAAAAAAAAAATTGAAAGCTTGAGACCCCTTCCATATGTGATTAAAGTATCTAAGGGCCTTGGTTTTTGCTGTGCAAAATTTTGAAAATTTGCAAATTTTTTTTCAGTCTGGATTGCAAAATTATTATGCAAAATCTATCGAACCGATTTTGATGAAATTTTGTGTGAAGAGTCTACATAACATGAAGTTTTCTTGAGCCAAGTATAAAGGTCCTATATCCAATTTAAATACCCCAAAAAAATTCCCTAAAAAGTATTGCTTTTTAACCCCATTTTTGTGAATTTTTCGATTTTTACCATAATAATCATGATTCATTCGATTTGAAACTAGTCATGTTTTGTAAAAAATTTAATTACAAACATCTTTTTCCTCTTCCATTTTCGCCTAAAATCAACTCTTGAAAAGACATAATTAAATAGGAAGAAAAATATGACATTTTTCGAATTTTTTTAACATATTGTGCCGCCAAAAGTTAAGCCCACGATTTTTCTATGCGCATAGAAAAATTTTCATTTCTAGTGATATTTGAAAGTCAAAAAGCCAAAAATCTCCGTGGATATACGATTCACCCAAATATGGCTTTTTGAAACAGATACCGTCTGGACTATATTCTTTCGATAAAATGATAGTGTAACGAAATATCACTGGTTCAAGTTTCATCAGTCTACATTAAATATCTTCAAAATATTGCGTCAAAAAATTAATATCCTCCAAACGAAGGGTTTATATGAATGAATTTTTCTTCTTAAAATGAGTCGATGAACGGCCTCCTAAAATATTCTTACTCACTTACGTCACGCCTTGTGTATGCCATCTTAACAATGTTTATAAAGCAATCGCGTCTATTATTATCCCCTGCCTATTTCATATACAGTCCTTAATCCTATTTAAATTGACATATACACTATATCCTGGCGGATTGGACGGATGAGCTACTTCCCTGCGACGAAATTCAATTTGAAAAAGGATAATTTCCACAAGGCTACCTCCGCCAGACGAGATACCGAAAGGCAATTGATAATTCTGACCTGGATTCCCCCAAGTGTAGCGGAGAACCAGATATTTGATTTTCCATAATTTCAGTTCGCGTTCGCTCCGAGAGGACCGGTGATTTTCACGTACTCGGCCACGAAAACTCTCACATAAATAATGTATGCCCCCCTCGGGACGGCCGTAGAAACGGGCCCCAGAGCCGATTTAAATAATTCGACCTCAGAGATTCGGCCTCAGCGAGCAGCTAGTTGTCATTCATGCGCTGTCGCCGCGGCAGAAGGGATGTTAATAAATTTCAATGAGTAAAAGAAGAAATCCGAATAATAATCTGATAATTCACGTACCGAAGTCCATTGTTGTTGTTGGAGTCGAGTAGTGGACGTAACTAACTGCCTTGGGGCCTTACTAGAGGCTGCTGGACGTGACTAGGAAGGCACATTAACACTTCCCCTTCTGGGACGGCTGACGGTCATCGGGCAGGCTCTGAAACAAGAGACAGTCGTCGTTTATTGTTCTAATCTCGAGACGTAAATCGAGGCATCGCAGCTATTAATTCTTTTGTTTGCTAAGCCGTCTTTATATCTCAATCACAACTTCGATTATGCAGGACTTTTTTAATCAAATGTATAAAGGCCTTTCTAAATTAAATGGTAGTTATGCAGGACTTTTTTAATTAAATGTATACAGGCCTTTTCGAATCAAATTCTATACAAAGCTCTGTTGTTACTTTAGAAATTTATTTCTCAACATCTGTAATTAAAAAGAAAGAAAAAACTTACATCATCCCTACATTTTTTGTAGAGAGTGTAACTAAAATACTTGACCAAACTTTAATGGTGGATTCTACGTCACAATTTGACAAAAATTTTCACATAGGACAAAAGTATGTGAGATAGTTCAAATTGTCTGAACAACTGATGTAAATAATACTTTTGAATATATTATTTTAATTGTTTTGACACAGCAATAATCGATAATATACAGTGTGTCCCATTTTCCGCAAGCCAATTTTTTTTTACAAACAGTACTCTGAAGAGGGGTTATATTCTACTAATAATTTTATTTTTTAAAAGGGTCGTTTTTCCAGAAAGTTGTAATTTTGACCAGTAGGTACAATGCTTTTTGGATCACTGAACCTGAATTCGGGGATAACTTAGCTATCTAAGGTCACCTGGAGGTCAGGTAAATGTCGTTTCAAGGTCAAACTGAAGAAAAGACTTGTTTGGGAGGGGGGAACTGAATTCGGGGAAAGCTTAGCCTTACAAGGTCACATTTCGGTCAAGTCAAGATCATTTCAGGGTCAAAGTAAAGAAAAGGCCTTTCACGAAGGTCGTTTAAGGTCAAACTAAAGAAAAGGCTTGTATTGAATTTCAACCAGTGCGTATATAAGTTTTTTTTTTGGAGAGAACTGAATTCGGGGATAGCTTATCCCAACAAGGTCACATTTCGGTCAAGTCAAGATCATTTCAAGGTCGAAGTAAAGAAAAGGCCTTTCACGAAAGTTAACCTGTAAGTATGTATGCTTTTGAGGTTGCTGAACCTGAGTTCGGGGATAGCTTAGCACTATAAGGTCATCTGAGGGGCTTGAATTGAGATTAAGTCAAATGAAATGACCTTGAGTTGATTTCCAGGTGATCAACTTGAAACTTCGTGAAGCTTACTCAGTCCTATAGCCAAAATCACATACTTCCCCCTTCTTTATCTCTGAAACTATTCATAGGATCATTTTGGGCCCATGATAACTTTTGAGAAGAAAGTCAAAAACTATAACATACTGCAATTTGAGAAAAATCGACTTTGACCCATTTTCCATTGATTCTGTGCGGGGTTTTTTGAACGACACGTCTATTGAGTGTTTTTTTGTGGTGTCAAACTTTAAAAAATCAGACAACTAAAAATTATAATAAGCAAGTCAAAGGTTGCCATGAAAGTAAAAAACAAGTACCAATAGGACAAAGAAAGAATACAGGCAATATAAATTTAATACTTTTAATTATATTAATTAATTATTATTAATTAATTATAAACATAATAAATTACAAAAAATTAATGAATTATAAATACTAATTTCTTAAACAAAAAAAACTGCAAAACGTTAATCTAAATTAAGCTTTAGCTTTCTCCACCAAACCTCTTTCCAGTCGAACACATTTTTCTAATCCTCTTCTTAAATTTAAAAATAATCATCTATCCAAATTCCTTGGTCTGTTTTTATAAACTTTTTGTTTTATAAAATCCCAAAAGTAAAAGTCCATAGTTCGATAAAACTAATATTTAATATAGATTGTTTTGCAATTTTTTGTTTAACAACTTAATATTTATAATTCATTACCTACATTTCTTGTACGTTAATTCTTATTTTTACTATGAACACAATTAAAAGTGTTAAATTTATGGTGCCTGTATTATTTCTTTGTTCGATTGGTACTTGCTTTCACTTTCATGGCAATCTTTGACCTGCTTATTATAATTTTTAACTTTCTGATTTTTCAAAGTATGGCACCACATAAAAAACACTCAATAGACATTTGTCGTTCAATTTTGATATATGGGTAGTTTGCTGGGTGGGAATAGCCAGGTAATATTATCTTTTTGCTTTGTTCTAGCATTCTAGCATTGCACTAGACAAAATAAGCTTTTTAACTAATGATATTGCGACTAATCATGCTTCCATATTACCCATAGTATCTATAAAGCAATGCTTTGTATGAGATGTGATAAACTTTGTAATTTATATCTCACCCACATTCGAAACATATCGGTCGATAAACATCCAAGTAACTAGCTGAGTTTCGTAGTTTTTTCTGAAGAAGAGAGCGATGTGTCTTTCGAAACGTCGACGAGCTCGGATTTTGTTTAGTCACAGGATTTGCAGAATTTCTTTTTTTTATTGTTTAGTGTAAATTTTGGAAGCAATTGGAGAATGTTAATCACCATTTTTTTTTAAATAAAAATATGTTGCTTTTAACAAAGAGGCTGTTAGGGTAAGTCTTGCGTCATCAAATTTATGCCAGTGTTAATTGTGAATGAATTATGTATATTTGTAAGTCAACTTAACAAGTTTTTGTTTATATTTTGTTTTAATCAGCGGCCCAATCTTCATCGGCACCCTGTATACTTTACTCTCGATTGTAGTACTACTAATACCACAATTGACACAGGATGCAGCTCATCGAATTACTAGCCTAAATAATTATGTAACGGCCTGAAAAATTCCCAGTGCATTTATCATCGTGTATCTCAGTTCAGAGGTCAACAGTTCCAATATTATTTGTTGTGGATACACAATATAACCTTAAAACATTCTGGGAAACTTATCAAAGTAGATGAAAACAATGAATAAAGGTCGTAAAACTTTATAGCGCCCGTTTAATTTATCAGGAACTAAAATAAAGTTCCAGTAGTGGAATGTTATTTTTTGATAACAAGTAAACATACAAGAGTTTTCCAGAATCTGACACCCGTTTTGTCTTTAAACAAAAATCGTTTAACTATTTTTGTATATTTTGAATATTAATTTTAATTGGTCACTGTTTTTAATCCGGTTTTCATACAAGAAATACTTAAGATATTGAATTAATTGAAAATCGCTTGACCTACTCGTATATCTGAACTATGTGATTGGTGATCCAAAATCTTTCAATTGGAACGCTGAAGGAATTCTTAGATATCCACATCAATTTGCTGATTAGCATTGTCATGCAAAGGCAGCGATGGCCTTGGTTGAAATTGATCTGAATGGTACATATCTCTTAATCGTCAAGTAAATAGACATGTTCCATCTGGTTTTACAGTCGTCAACCAAAAAATATGTGTCAAAGATTTTGAAGTACCAGTATCAGTAATCTCATGTAGAATGTTAAATTTGATGCAAACTGATTCTAGTGTTCTAGAAGAAATCGAGTTTGATCAATTAAGTGCACCATTTCGAAAAACCGAATAGAGTGATAAATATAACAAATAATTAGGTTTATTTGCAATATTTATTTAATATAAGCCTTTTGAAACTACCACACATAAGTCTGCCTGAAAATTAAATCCAATGAGTTGGGTTTTTTATAAAAATGTGCCAATTATTTTTTCCCATATAAAGCACATAACAACTGGCATTATTTAGTAGAAGTAGCCATTTGTACGATATGATTCATTTATAATTTTTGGTGAGGTATTGCCGGATTCAGAAGTGTCTTTTTAATAATTTACGCACCCTTTCTGTCGTGACGTTCAAATCATATAGAGAACTGGAACTTACAAATCCATTATAACTTGACACAAACCCATTAAGTTCCTTTGATTGACAGTACACTACTAAATTATTTAGCAAACTCATTAGAAGTGATTAAATCGGAATCACAAATAATCCTTAAGCTGTTATAAATGAATGGCACAGACACTTTCGATACATTGAATGAAGGCTATTAGAAAAGTTTCACCATAGTTTTCCTGCTTGCTCGCTTGTACTTCTGGCATTGCTTACTCTTATAGCAAGATTGATCAACTAATTCAGGGTTTAGCCAAAGTTTTAGCAGATTTCGATAGGAATGTAGGACTTGAATACACTAGAGTAACTTGCATATTTGTTTCAAGTCGTCAGCCACTGTAGACAAGCGCCCTGATAGTTCAAAGTGTTATCTGATCACATATCTAAATGTTGATAAAACTTAACTTTGACAGCTCACGAAGATCCAAATAATAGTTATTTATTGTATAAGTGTTTTAAGTAGCATTTTATCCACGAATGTTTAAACTAGAGAACTTTCATATTTGTGGAATTATTGGAATTTAGTAAAAAAATATTCGCACGACTTGATATTTCTTACTAGTACTCAATGAAACGTGGTAGGTTTTGTTATTACCTAGTGGTTGCTATGGTACGTTGTTGATTATAAATTATTTAATAAACAGTTCTATCTGAATTTGGTAAAAATGCAAGAAAGTAATCGTTTTCCTGTGGCTGTTTTGAAGAAGCTTAAGAAGCAATTTTCCATTTATTGCTTGCAAAATCCAGGGAACATTACGGAAAAGTATTCGCCGAATTTAACGAATGGAGGAAAAAACTGAGAGTAATGACAATAAATGAAGAAGTCGTGCTAGCGTATCTTTTAAATTTGAAGAAAAGATGTGTAATTTCATCTATGTTGTCGAAGTATTCGATGTCGAAAGCTACTATAAAGATCTATAAAGAATATAAATATTCGAAAATATAATAAGCTTACTGCTTATTTGAAGAGTGAGGATACAAAGGGAAAAAAGCAGCAATTTTGGAAAAAGCACATTGAAGAATGTTTCTCTTTACCATTTACATGTTGTTAGGTTGCACTAATAATGAAGGTTTCTGGTGCCTGTTGATGCTGCGAATTGACAAATTTGATGTTTCAATACCTGACACCAAGACGGGCATTTCAAGAAGATTTACAATTATAGAAGAACGATTTTTGTGTGAACGCTGTTGATATATGTAGAAAATATATTTGCCCAATTCGCCCAACACAAGACAGATTCCTTTTAAGATACACTAATAAAAATGTCTTTCTCAGCCTATTGGAATCAACACATTGTCGAAGATACCCTCAATAGTTGCTTCATTCCTGAATATCGCAAATCCAAAAGCATATAGATACTGGCCACTGTATGAGGTGCACTTCAACAACTTTATTGGCCAATAAAGGTGCTGATCTTACAACCATCAAACGGTGGATGAAATAATGTTATTTTAAGTATCACTTTAAACGGTTCATATGTGTGGTTAAAAATGATTTAACTTTGCTGGAATTATATGAGTCAATAAAGGGTTATACTTAGGCAACATTTGAGATATGAGGCAACTTTGAACTAAGATCATATTTTGACCTTAAAGGTTGTTTGGCAGCATTTATGTTTCTTCATTTAATTACACCAATTGGTTGGTTCTTGGAAGCCATTGGAGATTCGATGAAGTATAAGATAAAAATTGATCTAAACGATTTCTTTTCGTTGTGAAAATATGACCAACTTCAGAGTACCTAGTTTTGGTTGTTTTGGTGTTTAAACTAGAGTATTAGATATGAATCCCGAGGCCACCAACTTACTCATACTTCATCAGTATCACATCTGTTTCGACAAAATAAACGCTCCGAGGTAAACTTTCTCATACCGCATAACTTTCCTGGAACATACTAACCCGCCCGTTTGTGGGGGATCATTAATATGGCCCTTAAAGGCTCTCGAGATATGTTTAATTTCGACCTCCTCTGTTCCGACGGAATCGAACATAGTCGGTCGCCTTGTATTAATAATTAATCGAGTACGCCAACCGCCAGGAATGTCGATAGTCTGTACGCTGTTATCGTACGGGGGATATTATTGCAGGCACGTTACTCCCGCACAACCGAAATAAACCGCAAAACATACATCTTTGCACCATATTAGTGGTTAAAATTAAAACCGTGACTCACATGTTTTCAATGCAGGTACGAACCGTCCGAGATTCTGTTACAACTTATAGCAGGAGGAATTTATTATATAAAGGGTGTTCCACTTTCGATGAGCGGAATTCAGCAACCTATTTAAATGTACAAAAATATACAGCACTTAGAAATTGCTTTTAGGAAAAAATGTTACTCTCTTTTAGTTTGTTTTCACGAGAGGTGTTTTGAAAGTTTGTAGCGACGCCGCCTCCTCTCGTTTTGCCGAGAAAAATGAATCCTTAAATGAAGTTTAATTTTGCCGTACCCTCCTCTACATTATTTTGTGATAAATTTACATGCGAAATGAAAGAATGCCATAATCCTGGCGAGTTTTCAACCTTTATTAACATATCCTCAGTTTCATCACTTGTTTCTGCAAATTTACATTCTCGCCTTCGCCTAAATCACTTTTCTGGCCATTACGTCCGACAATAAAAACATTAATTACGTTTTTCAATTGCTCACGTTTCGCGATGATAAGTACACCGTGCTCGCATCCTTGTATGTGTGTCTAACGAGACTGTAAGCACAAGTCGATGTATTTTTAGCCGTCACGTATTACGTCTTTATTGATCAAATAATTCAAGCTGGATGCGATTTATTGCTTCTGATTCGCTTCCCTCGCTTGTGCTAGCTGCTAAATGCCTTCTTGTCTAGTGGGCGTTTCCTGTTGGCCTGCGATCTTAGGAAACATTTGAAGGAGTGAGGAGAATATTAAAGAAATTATAGAATTTTTCTTAAAGTTCCCACTTTCCTGTATGCAAAAGATATTTGATCCCACAGAAAAGACAACTAACAAAGTTTTTTTTTTACATTATATTGAAAAGGACATTTTAAGACAATTAGAAATGCAAACGATGTGATATTTTTCTAACCAATAATCCTCTTTTTCAGTAAACTACTCACGGAATAATAATACAATTTTCTGAAAGAAATGTTTTGTCCTTTGGGCCTGTGGATTGTTTTTTGATGCAGAGAACGCGTTTAGATCAAAGTCTTTTATTCCAGCTTCATCTGGTTAGTTTCAGTTCTTCTTCAAAGGTACGTTGTCGTGAACTATTCATTGTGTCACCTTTTTTTTAATAGTGGTGTTAAACAAGACCATGCCATTCTAGAACGGAATGGAGAAGTCCTTTAAAACAGAAGATTTACACTTAAACAACATGTTAATTGGAAATTGTATCGCTATTCAGATCAGCTATTGTTTATAAAGGGTGGTCCCAAAAGTAACGCAGGATTTGAATAGGCAGAATGAACAGATTGTGAAAATTCATTTCAAGTACGGAGAGTGTGTAGCTGAGACTGTGACGTGAAATTTACGGTAGAAGGAACGCCCGGAATGAAACAACTGTGAAAAGATAAACGTGGCAACCATGTCAGAATTGTATAATATGACTCCAACTGCCAGAGAACTCAACAAATCAAGTTCTTCCACCAAATATTTACAAAGTTCGTACAATTCATTGAATTTTGAAGTAAAACAAACATTTCATGCATTTCTAGGCAATTCCGAATCAAATTCCTGCTAAAATTCGAGTCTTCATAAATAAGACTATTAGTACTAGATCACGGAGTATAGCTGGCCGCTCCACTTTGCTAATACATCTTGGATGATGATAACGTGGAGGTACACCAACTGGTCTAAATGTTAATTACCCTGAATGGAAAACAATCCTTGTAATATTAAATTTTCTCTGGATTGACTTGTTGATCATTGGCCAGAAAAAACAAAGCCAAAAGTCTTAATAAATTCCTGGACCACATTATGGCATTAAGTTGTATCTGGAGCCAAGATTATATTAAGATGGCATTATGCGTTTGTATATGTGTCCTACAAATGTTACTTAATACGGGCTATTATTCAATTAAGTCATTAAATCTAAACGTTAATTTTATTGTTAGTGGCAGTCGGAGAATTCTGGCCGTCGTCGCGCGAGGCAAGCGTCTGGTTCTGTTACTACGTTACTAAATGTATTTTTTTTTTAATTAACTTTTGTTCATGTTAGAGAACGTTAGACTAGAGTAGTTAACTCTGAGGTCATTTGGTTACTAAGTTTACGACTGTGTTGAGTTCAGTTTATGCAAACTATTTTATTAGCGAATTACCTCATTCTCCAGAATAATTATGTTCAATTCGAATTTTGCTATATTTAACTGCAAGTGTAATTTAATGTGCGTTAAACGTGTCGACAATATATTTATTAATTTGGACAGCTTAACATAGCTCTAATATGTTTCAATTAGCTAAAATATATGTTCTCTAGCCTTCCTATAGATATTTGCTACCAAAAATACGTACATATGATTTCATTTGATAAGAAAAACAGCAATAATATTTTTTCCTCATAATGCTGTCCATATGTTCCAATTGTAGCTCTATACATATAGTACCTACTTTTGTATTTATTCAATTTTTATCATATTAAAAAAAAATGGGTATTAAAAAACAGCCTCTTTCCTCAAAATTATTAATTGATGAAATTTTCATTTCTTTTCCAATTTTTTTATGTATCTATATTTGAGTATTTTACTGCTTTTGAAAAAAAAAAAACATACAAATTATGAACATTGAAACGGAAAGATCAGTCAAGCGTTGCTTCGATGTAAATATTTTTTTCTTTTATCTTAGTACAAAATCGCATTTGTCTCTTTCATATGAGCGAGGAAAGTCCTGGTAGACAATGAAACTTTATATGAACCTATTCTATGCCACCTTGAGTTTTGGTTATACACTTTTGGAACACCCTGTATATACTGGATAGTCATAAAATTTGTGTACAGATATCAGTAATAAAGATGCACAACAAGCTTCATTTCAGTATTTCAAAACGAACGTAAGTAATTAACGAAAATAAGTTTAGGTAAATACAAACATCTTAGGGAACTCGCAATGTGTTTACATTAAAATTGCTCTTGTAACGTTCAGGAGAATCAACAGGAAAGTCATTAAAACTTTCAACGCTTTGAACCAAATATTCAATGTTACGCACAATGTAGCAATATTTCGAAGCAGGCAAACGTTGGTTTAAAGAATACTACGTCCAAAGTACCACAGAAAATTCAAATCAGCCTTATATACGGTGGTGGAGTTTCAGGGAAATTTCAGCAACTCTGCTGGGAATCGCTGGTGGTGGTGGTATTTTCAATTTAAAACATGATTATGAAAATTAATAATAATTTTTAAAATAAAATTATTAAAATGTTTAAATGTTTTTTAAAAATGCAGAAGTGAAAATCTATTTTCTAAAATCAAGTAGCCATGCTTCGATTGACAAAGGAAAGCACTTACTGTACTTCACAATAATTCACTTTTAATTGTAATAAAAAATCTACGTGTCTGCATGTTTTTCATGTATGTATAAGTATATCTTTTACGTATTGGAAATACCCTAGCAGACGTTTTAGCGAGAAGTTGGTATAAAATGTTTTACATCTACTTATGACTCACCCTGTATAGAAGGGTGTCGCCAAAAAAAACAGAGAATGTATAACAACTTATACGAAATGATGCAGAACTTGTTAATGAAAATCAGCTCATCATCGTTCTTCTCGTAATAGTGTAGTTTTCGAAAATATTTCGGGTGCTGAAGCTTCAGTTGCTTTACTTTGTTCTCGTGGTAACCCCACAGGTGTTCAAAATGATGCAAACATATTTTTATTATTCTAAAAATTAAATAAAAAATAATGAAATAAGTTTGACAGTTATTATCTTGGTTAAATCCAATCTTTAATAAAAAAAAGTTAAAATTCGTTGCTTTGTACGAAAGTATATATTTTTATTTGGGCTCAAATTATTGGAAAAGCATTAAAAACCTTCACCGATTTATTTTTATTCGAAATAAACAAATGATACCGTTTACATAAAAGCCTGGGATTTATTTCGACTTGGAACATTGGAAGATATACAGCAACGTTTACTTTTCTCTCCAACGAAACTTTTATCATTCGCCCAATTTCTCTATTCTTAAATTTAAGATGCGTGGGAGGATCCCCTTCGTGGAAACCGTTTCCTTACGGAGCGATACAATGCTGTAAACAATACGTGCTGTCTGCTCTCGTGACCTGATTTTATATAAGGGTAAATGCTGAACAATGCCGCCGAGCATCCTGAAAAGTTAAGAATAATGGGGGTATGTCTCCATTGTCCACGTTCCACAGCTCGTTTAAATTGTTAGAAACATAGTTTAAAACTTGTATAGTATGAGAATAAGAGAGTTAATAAGCTCGTAGTCATTTTACCAGAAAATGATGCAGGTTGCTTCAGTTCTAATCTGTCACAGTGACAGGTGATAGAAAATTTGATCAAATAGTTATTTACACCATAAAGTATTATTTACCAGTTGAGGACGATTTTGCACCCGAGCGGAGCGAGGGAGGGCTGGCAATAGAGTCCGAGACTGGTAAATGATACTTAACTGCTGCTTGGTGTGTAACATTTTATCTGCTCCCACAGTTCTTTATGGTTCATGAAATAAAGATTAGGTTTCATTTTTTGACATTTCTTAATCAATTAATTTTGACATTATTCGAAATCTTGCAAAGTCACCTTGGTTGTTTGGAGTTTGTCGTTTCTTTCTAAGGTGTTTATAAACAAAGCTACATAAAAGTAGCAATTTTGCTGGTTTTGAATTATTATTTCTAAATGAGTGATTTTCAAATAGAAAGTCCAGCAAATGCTGGCTGTGATTTTTATTGCCCGAGAAGTCGAAAGTGCGCTACGGACAAGCATATAGAAATTTCATAGAAGGTGCCAGAACAAAAATACTGGTGTTTCTGAAATGTCACTCCTAGCATATTTTATGGAGAAGTCCCTTTCTATGATTCCTAATAAGATTGCACAGTTTTTGAAACTAGAACATCCTGAAACATATTCAGGCCATTCATTCCGAAGAACATCGGCAACGTTACTGGCTTATACAGGAGTTGATGTATTAGCAATTAAGAGATATGGTGGGTGGAAATCAGCCACAACTGCAGAAAGTTATGTTGTTGACAGTTTAAGTAAAAATGAAATAGCTAACGGGATTCTTTACAATGAGTACGTCGCATCATGTTGTTTTAATGGATCAGTCACATAATATTGAACTTCCGGTGACTGAAATGGAGCGGTCAAATAATTTTGAGAAAAATGTGACAATTAGTAATCGCGAGGTGAATAATTATCCAGATTTTATAAATGTTATTAAATGTAATAGCTGTACAATTACTAGGTATAAATATTCATTCATAATAATTAATAAAACGTTATGTTCATCAAATATTTCTATTTATTTGTTCATAAAATATACATTTATAACTCGAAAATATCATTGAGCTTTTTCGTTGCCTTTAATACCCAAGTGACTTATCAGAGCTAATTTGTTATGAGTCTTCAGAATTTTTGCTTCATCCGGACATTTTCATACCAGTTGGACGTTTGAATTTATCAATGCCTTCAGCGGCGCCTAACTATCTACAACAGTATTGATCTGCCTATTTTTGTAACTCCTCATGTTATCTTCTCTTGCATGTTTAAAAAAATCACGCCCTGAATATTTACATTACCTCGATTATCACATCAAAGTTTATATTACAATTGAATTTGGAATAGATTTCTTATTTTACTGTACCCACGAAGTGAAGAGAAGGCAAGTCAAGAAAGATTTCCATCATAGCTCGTTCCTGTTGATCGGCAGTAGCTATCCGCTGCTGCTATTCTTAAGACTCCATTCCATGTGCCATCTGCAGTCGCTCGTTCATGAGTCATAACTTTAATCGTACACAAATTTAGGGTTCTATATGAAACTTGTCAGATAATGTCGAATGTGTATTATTATCAGTATGTGCAGTGATTTGTGAGATACTATAAGCTTTCTACTTCGAAATTGGCCCATGTTTCGAATCCAACACTACAAATCGCCCATAGAGCACTAAATACCTCTAAAATGATTCCGATAGTTATAGGTTAGCTAAAGGCAACAAAACCAGGGTGTCTTGCTCTCTGGAATATCAAGTCTAGTTTCCAATTGAGTTAGAGGGAACTGCAATGGAAAAATGGCAGACCAACGAAAGATTCCGTTCAGCGCCCAGTTCACGATCAGTCTGGTATGTTATTGGAGGATTACACAGTAACCCATTTCCTAGAGGTCGAGGATTCATTAGCGAGAGCTACCGAGAGAAGAGTGGATAGGGTATGACATCAGTATGCGGTTAAGCCCAATTCTATTGAAGCAGCTAAAGTAGTGTCCGTGTGTGTAATTTGTGTCATGTCTTTGGAAGCAGTTGGTACCTAATAGCTTTTAGTTTTAACAGACGAAGAAGGAACAAGTTAAGATGGTGGAAAAGAGAATTAAATGTTGGTAGTCGAGACGCTCGGATTGATTTTTTAAATAAATTGGTTGATAATGATGAAGATTTGGTAAAATTTTCTATATGCGCTAGGAAAAGTGTCACTCTTATTGTTTCCCAATTCCATGTTCCACTCCATGATGAGACCTAGTCCTCATCAACCCATTGACTGTTGAGTACTGGGTGACACTGTTTGATAAGTCAATTCTTATCGAAAGACGTCAAATACGACAGGCAACAGTAGTTGGAGTGTTGTTTGCTTCCAATGACGTACGCTTCATGTAGTTTCAAGCTGTTTCTGTAAGTTGCATGCATTATTATTGCATGAAAGGTGTTGGAATCGAGTCTTTAGTCCACCTGGCAACTACCCCAGAAATTGTTTAACAAACTCTCGTTAAATAGAAATTCAATATTTGTTCCATTTGCAAAAAATATTAAGTAAGCATAAACTTTCAACTGCTTTAGGTAGCTTTCCATCATAAAAGAGTATTTTTGGATGTCGCATTCATAACTTGCTTACTTCTCAAACTTCAAGCGAATTTACCGAAAGAAAATGAAGATGTGACGGAAACGAAATACGTTTCAATGGAAATTCCTCCGCCGATTAAACGGAGGGGTCCCCGTCGTTGACAAATTGGACATTTACCGAATAATTACGGCTTCCATTAAGGAGATCGCCCCCTCCAGACCGTCCCGATTCATAAAATCCCCGTTTAATGAATGAAACCGTCTCTCATTTTGTTATTTTCATTTAAAATTAGGTTGGTTGGCAGGGCCGCCGGCCAACGAACATCTGCGGCTATTTCTTCGCCGTCGCGGTCGTCGGGATGCCATTCCCGACGTTTTTTGGGACATTCTGGAATCGAGGGACGCGATATTTATGACCGGTCTGCAGTGCTTTGCGGGTTTCCTAATTTAGAATAGGGAATATCAACGGAAGACGGTTTGCACTGGACGTCGTTGAAAAATGTAAGAATTTCCAGGAAATTAAAAGATTTCCTAGATTACAACCTACTGTGTATTTGCTATATTTAGCATCTTACCTACAGTTAGTTTTTGTTTATAAAAAATAATTGTAAAAAAATAAAAGTTGTATAAATTTTATTGAAATGTCAGAATTGTATGTATAGATCAAACAAATGAGATCACAAATGATTTATTTTTTTTTAGTCGGTCGATAGCCGCACGGTTTAAGGCGTCAGTACTTAAATCGATGTGTGCTATCTGCCCGGGTTTCGAATCCCGCGGCCGGTAGACCGTAGATTAGCTATGCTTGTACGGAGGATTAGCACCCTCTGTGCAGGTATGGTAGGGTGGAAGAATGTTGGCTTGGGCACATATTATGTGGCTTGGGTCAATGTGAGAGATTGACACCGGTTGGCATTTGACCATCCCCCTAATTAATGAGGTTTTCCAGGTTTCCCTCATTCCTGCACTGAATGGTGGTTAGAGCCTAGCAACATAAGCCGTTCCTGGGCGCAAATGCGGCCTACTTAATAATAATATGCCGCCTCCTTTCCCGCACAAGTATCCGACTTCTGGGCTAATTCTCGTAGTTAGAATGAGGAGTAGAGATATTATTATTATATTATTATTGGGCATCCTGATATCGAAATTTAAACCTATCTTGATTTTTACATACCTAATACCACATATTAATATGTGCTAATACCTAACAGTGTGTAAAAAATGTAAAGTAAGATTTAACAAACAATTAATTTAGTTTTTAATTGAATATTTTTTAATAATGTCCTAAGTCAAACTTATTCGAGTTTAACAATGTAATCATTAGTAAAAAAGTACATTACTTAAAAGTAATTAAAAAACAATTTTTCAAAATGTGAAGTGAATTTCGACAAGATTAAAACCAAAAAAGTTTTATGTATTTTCTAGAACATATATACTATAATTGTACATGTAATTATTTGGTATATAGTTATTTACACCATAAAGGAGGTAACTATTATTTACCAACAAAACTAAATAAAATGTATCTATTCTTACAGATTCTTTGTGAAAAGCTTGTACCCAGTAATTGTAATTGTATGTATAAGAGATTATACATTTGTGTATATAGGTATAGGTGTATAATATTATATTTTGATATATTTTTAATATTTGATAGATGTTACGTAAAATTAGATTTATTTATAAAATTTTCAAAAAAAATTCTATTTCTTAAGACGAAAATAAAAATGTTCAATTTATTATTTTGTTAATTAAAACACTGAATTAACTAAATTTACATGAACTTCCTCATGGATTAACTTAATTTCAAAGGAAAGTTCTATTTGCTACATTCTTAAAATATTAAAGAGGAAACTAAAATTGAGTAATAATCTTCTATGTGACACAGGCAATTTCGAAAAGGATGCTATTTCTTCTTATGTGGAATAACATAAAAAATTATTACTAATTTCTTATCCATTTAAATAAAAATAATAATAATATATCATTAAAAAAAAATGATGAGATGAAATACTTTTGTTCGTGTATTCACGGAAAAAGGATCATTTTCAACTCTTGTGCAGAATATACTATTATCTCATCAAAATAAACAGAAGTATACTATTTGTGTAATTCAAGCTTTAACTATAACAATTCATTATAGCAAACGAATTAAAAAAAATAATTTTACTTAAAACAGAAAACAAAGGATTACTCTATATATTTTTTAATTTTTGGATTTGAAATGGCTACTTACGATCAACGATTCCAAAAGTTCAATCCGAACCCAATTCAGAAATCGAAGGCGTACCTCAATGAATTTTCACGTTCGTGCGAATTTATTTTCGGAAACACCGCGCACATGCCAGCGCCCATCTTACCGGAGTGAACTTAGCACACTGAAGAAAAAAATGAGCGCCCATCCTCAGCCCGTGCAGTTCTAAACATACATTTCTCCGAGATTCTTCGTTAAATTAGTTGTAGGCGCAACTTTACGACCACTCTTATTCACATCTGCCGGCGACTAATGACTTCATTAGATTTCGGTAAACACTGCTCCTGGTCGCCTTTCAGGCTCACTCGAACAGGACCGGCTAGACGGTGATTTACGGGGGTGTTTCGAGAAGTGTCAGCATATTAACAATATTTCTAGAAATGTATGTTGTAAGTACGAGGGTTATCCAGAATTTAGTACCGTTTGCGCAAAAAATATTAAAGAATTGTGAGTTGTCGATGTTAATTGTTTGATGTCACACCTTGACTACGTGTGCATCGAGTTGCATTAAGTTTTTAGTAGCAGTATTTCTAAAAATTTCTCTTTCTATTTTTTTTTTTGTTTTCATATGTATATCTCTTTCTAATATCTAATAGTAATCTGCCGTATTTTCATCCCATCTACCTTGATACTATTCAGTGTTACTATCAAGGTAGTCTACCACTATGAAAATATGATGGCAGATCACTATTGGGTGTTAAAAAGAGATATACGCATGAAAGGAAAAAAAAAGGAATCCTCTACATAGACTTCAGAAGAATAAATGGAGCGATGTAAAAAGAAAAAAGAATTAATTACCTCGAGCCACTCACAAGTGTCTTCAGAAATTTCAGGTATACCATAAATGTAGATAGACTCCTTTACAGGTAGGTACCTATCCAAAACAAAAGCCACTAAATGTAATATTGTAGCAGATGTTGGGGTTTCAGAGAATAGGGAATTGTTAATATCCATCAAGAACTGCGTGGCTATAAGACTGATTTTCTTTTTGTATAACCAGGATAACCAGGTGGATCACACTGTGTGCAGTAACGAATTACTGTGTACGCATGCGCTCGATAAGTACTGAACTATCACATGTCTGTCATTTGTCAAGTTCATTGAATGCCTAAAAATTTCGAAATCTTCGCTCGACTCGGAAGCCAGAAAATCATCATCTACATCACTCATACTAAGGTTATAATCGCAAAATAGAGAGGTTATAAGTGTAATAACTCATAACTCTATAATTTTGTGTATTCAATACGCATGCTCCAGAAAGTTCCAAAAGTTCCTTCTAGTTCCTGCTCAGGACCAAGTACCGATTTCACCGGTTCTGAATCAGTTCGGAACTAGTTCGATCATTGTTGGAACGCTGTAAGTACTAATACCTGAATCAACTCTATATCTAATTTCGTTCTGCGCAATCTCCGTGCGGGGTCTGAACCAATTCTCTTGCCTGTTGGAACGAAGCTTATATAAATAGCCTATTAAATAAGAGTCTGTCTGCGAATTCAAAATCAACAGTTTCAAGGGTTGTGAAAAGTTTCGGGAAACGAGAAGTGTTAAAAATCCAGCGCACGTAAATCAGCTGCAGATGAAGATAAGTCACTGGATGTTCTTCTCAATTTACAAGAAGAACCAAAAACTTCAATGCCTCAAGTAGCCTTGTATCACACATGCGAAAGATCAGTAAGGAGGATATTATCCAAAAATAAATTTCATCCTTATAAAGTACATTTAGTACAAGAATTAAATGAAGATGACCCTGTTAGAAGGATGCAATTTTGTGAGGAAATGATGAACAACATTGAGAATAATGGAAACATTCTGCAATCGACATTCTGCTTAAACGGTTTTGTAAATCGACATAACTGTCGTTATTGGAGTGATCAAACTCCACATTGGATAGAAGAAAATCACATTCAATATCCTCAGAAATTAAATGTGTGGATGGGCATAATTGGAGGACACATTATCGGTCCATTCTTTGAACTCGTTATTTACAACTCTTGTGCAAGCAAATTGTTCCATCATTGATTTGTTTATTTCCAAACCAAGCAAATCTTGAGCTACTCTTAAATGACAACAAAATGGAGTTCCGAATCATTGTGGAGTTGACGCACGTCGATACCTAAATAATGTATTTCCACATAGATGGATAGGGCGAAGAGAATATATTGAATGGTCACCGCGATCGCCAGATTTAAGTCCGTAGACTATTTCCTTTGAGGTCATTTAAAATCTGTTGTCTACAAGACCAAACCTCAGTTGTTGGAAGAGTTGGAAGATTTAATTAGGATGGCCTTTTAAGAAGTATCACAGCATGCCATTCAAAATTCCTTAAGAGCCTTCGTTGATCGATTAGGATATTGTCAGGTAGCCGAAGGTCACCTGTTTGCACATTTATTATGAATCTTCTTTTAATATTCAAGTGCTCCATATTTTGCAATAACAAATTCCATTCAATTTAACGGTGTCGAATTTTTGGCATTCCAAATATTAAAATTGCTGTTCCCCTTTGATATATCCTCGTATTTTGTTTTTCTTTTAAGTTGGTTTTTGATGTTTTATTAAGCTGCATCGGTGCCAGTACTTTTTTAAAACATCACCGCTGATACTTTGGCGCGATAGATGAAAATAGTTCCTGCCTTTGAGCGTGGGCGTTGCAGGGTTCACGAACACCAATCGAAATAATATAAAATTCTTGGATTGGAACATAATTGACCAAGATAAATGCGTACAGGAAACATATAACTAGGAATTGTGTCATAAAATTGGGCGGTTTCCAATACTTTCTTCTATTTTGTCACGGGATCGGTGTTGCGCTGTGTTCAACAACGGTTCAATCCTAGTTCCTCCATAAATCAACTCCAATAAGTGATATCGTCGGCGAGTTTTTCTGACTGCTTTCATCGCTGAGGCTATTTAAATGTCCCGGTATATATAAATATATATTTTATATTCTTCCCGATGTCAGGAATAGTTAAAAATATGTTGGGATGGGATTATGTAGGAATTATCTAAAAAAGAAATCGTTTTACTTCTGTTGCATAGAAAGCCTCATGTTAAAAATGCATTCTGTGTATAGCGGAATTGATATAAGTTGAAACAAAGCAAACAAGTTAACGGAAATCATTTTTCACTAAAAGTATGAAGTTGCAAGGTTTTTCTAGTAAGATACGGTATAAAACAACTTTATTCGCAATTCCAATAATTTTCTTTGAAAAGACAATAGAATTTGGGAAAACTCAGACGTTTGAAAATTTTCATATTCATCACAGTTTGCAAAATTGAAATTATAAAATATATTTTGTCATGGTGGGATCAATATTGAGTCATCTCAGTGTTTCATCATGGACATTCAGGATATAACAGCGACATGATTCCTGATCAAAGTAAGCGAAAGACAAGAAGACACTTTTTTCTAAAATGGTTCCTAAGAGTTCTACAATTCTGCAAAGACTTGGCGTAAAACGGTTTTTAGTCAACTCAAAAATGAACTACTGAATTTGAAATTAAGAGGAGTCTGTGGGTTTAAACTATCAAAGAAGTTATTTGACGTCACAGAAAATCATCATTAACAAATTTGAACAGGCCATATTCATTACAAATATTTGGACATCTTAAACATTTTTCATGGAATCTTTGGCGAGTAAGTCCAAAAATTAGCGCCATTCGCCATATTAGTAGCTTGTCAGCGACGAATTATTGATTAAAAAACAATAATTTTGCATCAATTTCTCCACAGTTACAGAGTGGTAATTGTGGAAAGTTAAATCTATTGTCTGGATATATTTTTATATTGATTTTCATCTATACTTCATTGTTAACTTTTAATCGTGGATCGTTCTTAAAAAAAAGTTCACGCTCCATTCAATTAAAAAAAAACGTTCCAAAGGAAAAACTTTAATTTTAATTCTCTTAATCCTCACTCATTCAGTTTTGTTCCAGTTTTACAAGGTAGCAATGAATGATCTGCACTATATCACTCTCTTCGGTAGTTCTTGAGTAAACAAAAGAAAAACTACTTTCACGTCTAGTTTTTGAACCGTTTTGGAAAAAGCTTTATTGTGTTCTTTTATAAGAAAAAATCGGACCTGCACTACAGAAAAAAATGAGGGAAACTTCACTCAGCTAGCACCCAATAATGTATTAATTTCTATTCGCACTAGATTGAGTGAAAGTTTCACTTTTCTAATATGAGTACAGTAGCAGTTTTATGAGTAAAATTATTAAGGCAAAATTAACAAATTTTACTCAAATTTGAGCAAGAACAATTCATATTTCTCTAGTTTTCTCTAATATTATTCCGACTGAACTATTATTGAGTCTCTTTTTACCTGGACTTGGTTATAGTCAAACTAATTAGACGACATAATTATATTTATCATCTCATTTCGTAGTTAAAAAACTTAATTTTCAACATTTAGTGAAATTATTTGCTAGTGACTTTATACAAATGCAATGAAACTATTATTTGAGAAAAATTTTACACATATTTAAAAGTGTTATTGTAGAAGTTATATTTTTACAAAATTTCTTGAAATAGGTACTTAAAAGGAAAGGGAATCAGACTCAAAATACTGGATTTTCGTTATTATTTTCACTGCATTTAACAGAGATAAAAACAGTGTCGCAAACTGATAAAAAAGCTTCTGAATAAGGGATTTCGAAAACCTTATTCCGATTTAGGTTAAAATGAACTAAATATGAGCTAAACTGAAGTTAACATTGGTAAGTTGTGGTCTGGATATTATGTTTTTGGGTGTTCATAATACATCATTCGCTTATAAGTATATAGTTCGTTTATCTTTTTAATTATTAATTATCTACAGAATTGCTGTGAAATTAATCGGTTTTGGTTCAGATATTGTCATAAATGGACAACACTGTCAAAACGCTCAATATTCAGTGAAAATATATTAAATAATTTAACTCTCTGAATGAATTTCAGTATTGTGGAGATGTAGTCGTTACATCGTACACATCCTTAGAAGATGAGAGAAGATGAGAAGAAATTTCATTTGGAATTCAGTCTCAGTCTTTTCACAGTAAACAAATACGCGTTTTCTTTCAAACAATTAATTTTGCATTATTTATCAAGCTGGCTTTGTTTGAGCATTTGATCCTTGATACTTATTCCTTATCGTTATGTTAAAATTATAGGAGCATGAAGCATACTTAATTTTAAAATTAAAAAACCCATAGTAGGAGGTCAAGCAATTAATCGTATTTAAATTCGTAAACCAATTAAAACTAATCTTATTTCATAAATGTTTTATTAATTATATTTTCAAAATACCCTTTTCCTTGCTGAAAACAAGCTTGTGCTCTTATGCTGATAAATTAAATGACCATCCTTATTTCACGCTTATTTTCTCTAAATTATTGAGTAATCTGCTGAATACGCTTCAATAATTATTCATCTCTAGCGTTCGAAACTTGAGCGTATCCTAAACCTTTCGTATACCCCAGAAATAAAAATCTAGAGGCCTAAAATTTTAGGAAAAATTCGACGTCGGAAAAAAACGTTTTCTTTCCTAGATAAATTGGAAAAAAGTGTACAAATCGTAATAATTCAGGATACAAAGGTTTCTGTTCTCTGTATTTGTCAATATAAATGATATATTATCATACAGAGTGGCCAAAATTTTTCTCGGTAGTTTCTGGACTATAAAAAATATGTATTTTTTTATATGTTTTCTCCGAAAATGGATAATAACGAAGATATGAGGATGTAGGTGTCAGAGTTTTGCGATATCAGAAAAGTCTTTTGAGATATGCTATTCATAATTTAAATTTAGGACATTTATTTAAATAGTACTATTCGAGTTCTATGTATTGCGTATATCGCGTAAGGGGTAGTTTTAAATGGCCTGTTTCCGAATGGAATTAATAAATATTCATTAAACAGAATACACAAAAGTTTTAGAGGAAATGAAATGTTGATGTGAATTATTTTTTTCTAGATTTTTGGTAACGAAGAACATTTTTGACTCCGTCTGATATCATTTTAGAAAAAAGTTTGAATTTATTTGAATAAATATTTAGGTATAAATATCTGTATAAAAAAGTAAAAAAAAAAACAAGAACCGTGGTTGAGTTGCTTAATAGAAAAAAAAATAATTTAAGCAATTCTAGAGACAAATTTAAATTTTTTTCAAGCAATAACACATTCAAAAATAGAAATTGTTCGAAATATGTTTCGAAGTATTAATGCTACAAATTCTACAAATGTAAATTTGAATTTGTTTTTAATTTGATTAATAGTGTAAATAGGTATGCCATGATCTAAGTTTATGTTTGAAAATTGAAAAATCAAAAGACTTTTAAGATATCGTAAAAATATAATACCTACCTACAATCCTATGATAAAGATATATTTTTCCTTATTATCCATTTTCGAAAAGAAACATGTAAGAGAGCAGCCTTATTTTTTGATGTTCTATAAATAGTGAAAATATTGGGGCACAATGAAAGACCAACTGTACATGATCAGAATAAACACCATTTATTTTGCAATTTAATATGAAATACTTTTTTGTTCGAGAGCCCAGTTGTCGCTAACGCAGCGTGTGGATAATTTATTTACATAAAAAAAACGTTATTTTCATCTGTTGGTGCAATTTATTCATATATTCACACATTAATTCAGTATAACAATTAACTGAAATAATTCGTAAACAGAAAATGGGTTTTTAATAGATTTTGAACGGTACCATCTAAGTTTATAATTTTTTCGAAAAAAATGCATAGATTTTTACACTCTTGCTGCACACTATTGACTAAAGTGAAGAAATTATATTTTTATTAAAATATGAGGTCTGTTAAGAAAATAACCGAACTATTTGAATTACCGATAATAGAGATATGCAGTTGGCAGCATTGCGCTGTGCATAATCTCCTCTATAACCACATATTCTTGGATTGTTGATATCTCATTTTCGTGATATTGTTATTTGAGAGTAATGTGTTTAAGTGTAAGTGACGATTTTCGAAATGTGCGATTTTCTGGAACAACGATGCACTGATAAATGTTTCGTGAACCGGGGAAAACTTTCACGGAAACGTCTCAACTTTTGAAACAAGCTTACGGAGATTATGTTCTGGGTCGTACGTAATATTGCGAATGGTTTTCACAATTTAAAAGTGGTCGTCAGTCAATCGAACTTCACTTCGACTTCAGTTAATGATTCCCATGTTCAGAAAGTCAAAGATCTGGTTAGCCATGAAATTTTGACTAAAATTTGTTCCTCGTTTGATGACCGAACAACAGAAAGAAATTCGTGTAGACGTTAGTCGGCAACTCATTGAACAATTCATTGATGATGAATCATTAATTCAAAGGATTATAACGGAAGATGCAAGCTGGATTTACAGCTACGACATTGAGACAAAAGTTCAGTCATCACAATGCAATTTGAATTCTTGCCTGAAGTTTGAGAATTTCAAGTGAAATCATTCTGTATATAGAAAACATCTTAAATTATTATAAGTATAACAAATAACAATAGTTTTAATTTAGCGTTGTTGCTTGAATTGTTTCTAATTTCTTTCTCGACGACTTTAATATTAATTTTAAATACACTTATATTTAAGTAGTAGATATAATAATATAATGTTTCTAGAAAAAAAATACGTACTAGTTAAAATCACTTTTAATGGTACCTTCCAGATAGGTAAGGTGTGTCTAAGTATTATTTGGCGTTTCGATATTTTCGTACCAAAATTGTTTTCATTACCTGCTGCAATACGGTGTATTTTCGTCTATTTTAGTTATGGAATACGGCCAAACTAATCCTCCGTGATCAGGTGCGAAGGTTTTTAGAAAAACCCCACAAACGACCATGTTCCGCGCAACTTTGTACGCGGCCTTTATAAATAGTCCCCTTATTCCCTCACGAAAGTACAAACGGTTCGACTTACGCCAAACTCGTAAAAAATCCGAATCGCTCCTAGTGTGTGCAAGAATGCGCTCCGTGGCACCGAACAATCCCATCGAGGCGCTGAATTTTTATGACATGGTCGTCGTCCAGAGTCAGAAATAGTTCCCCGCTGTTATGCTTTATAGATCGATTTGTTGTTGCTGCTGGTGCTGCTGTTCGGATTAGAAACAAAACAAATTTAAAAACCGTAATAATTCTATTTCTAGCGTCGGCAGACGGTGGTGGAGTTGGAGTTCTTGGAACGGAATCCGACACCACCATCCTTTCCTTTGCGGACGGTCGGGTGAGGCCAGTTAGGTTTCGCGGCGTTCGCCAAACACCGTTTCTCCACAACGAGCGTATCCCCACGTTATGATTTTTCAGACATGTGAGATCAGTAAGACAATAGTATTTTACATATTTATTCTTCCTTTTGTACATGTTGTATTGGTTATAATTCAATACGTATAGTCTTTCCGAAGTCAGTTGAACATGTATAAAAACGCCTAGCAATAAAATTTAATGAGTTTCATAGACGTCCCTAAAAAAGTTTTCTACTAAAGGTAAAAAATTATAATAATTTGTATATAATGTGTAGAACATTTCTGTTATATGTTCATTTGGCCAACAGCATATTTTAATTATTTATGTTCTCAAACAATTTTATTATATTGTTGGTAAATTTCGTTTTGTTCCATTTCAAAAGGTCTCCAAAATGCCATGTTGTAATAATATTAGTAAACCAAATATCCCTCTAATTTCTCCCTTTCACGATTGTAATATGAATGATTATTAGAAGGTGCCTATAATAAATTAAAATTATCTGAATCACAACAAATTCCGCATTGCTGCACTGCACTGCTAGGCAATTTGTCAACCACTTGTCAACAGCTGAGATTTATTGCCCAGTCGCCCAGTTCGGCTGTCTGTGTACGCAGTTTGAATACGCGCACATTCTTCAACTGGGCGTATACATTTCTATCACCTCCATATTTAGTTCGACCAGACTGATATGGGTATGACAAAATAAATATGGGAACAAGTTTTTCAAATATTTCGATGCCGAGTTGCTGCGTCAGCGACTGAACCTGGTACATACTGCCAACCTCTTGGTTCTTCAATTGAGATCGGAAAGACTATAGCCACCTAGATATTTCTAATGTATCTAATATTATATCACAGGTAATTTTAAATTAGTTCCGAATAGGGAAATCGTAGTGTTCATGTGTCCCATTTTTATTCACCTCCTACTGCAGTTAGTGCTAGCATTGAGAAATGTTTTGCTTATACTTCCTAAATATGTCTAGAGATCTCTTTCCATGTCGCCAAAACTACGTGAAACGTAAGTATTTTTATAATGTGTAATGATAAATTAAAATTATCTGAATCACAACAAATTCCGCATTGCTGCACTGCACTGCTAGGCAATTTGTCAACCACTTGTCAACAGCTGAGATTTATTGCCCAGTCGCCCAGTTCGGCTGTCTGTGTACGCAGTTTGAATACGCGCACATTGTTCAACCGGGCGTATACATTTCTAACACCTCCACATTTAGTTCGACCAGACTGATATGGGTATATGGAAATATATAAATATGTCACCTGGTATTGTTAGATATGTTAACTAGTACATCGGGAAGCGACACATGCGAAATATTAATCCGACATACAAAAAGACTTTCCTAATTAGTAACTATCCAATTAAATAAGGGTCAACTATTACTTTCATCATTGTTACTTACAACATTCTTGTTCAGATTGGTCGATCTGTTCTTCGAGGATTGAATTTTCAAAAAGTAATTTACCAGATAGTCTGCCACAGAAGCTTGCAAACCAAGGCAAGGAGCCTCTACGGCGAGGAATCTTACTTCAACTCAAGAAAACTGAAGAAATAGAGAACAAGGAAAGGAAAGCAGTTGTACCAATTGGCATTCTTATGTCGGTGTTGAGACGTGTTGATCATAACACCATTTTTGAAGGTAAAACATCACATCCAAACCTACGCAACTCAAAGAATGTCCTACACTGAACCAGCACCTTGTCTCTTTAAAAATCCTCGAGGGGCACCAGCAAGCACCTAGAGAAAAATGAGAATAATCTTTTGAATGTATAGTTTCAGTTTACTAGCAAAACTTTACACATAAGAAAGAAAGCCACAAAGCGGAAGAGGAAAGTTGAAACACTGCACTTCTCGAAAAATATTCCACATAGATGCATCTGTAAAAGACTTGGGTCATCTAGCCTCTGTGGTGACGTTAAACACGATTATCAACTGCTCTAAGAAGTCGCAGAAAAAGTAGGGGTTGAGGCAACAACATATTGTGAACTGCCATAATTTAGAAACAGAACCTGTCTAGAATTAAAATTCAAATCATCAAGAAAAATGAAGAAATGCCATACTCCTGACTAATCAAAGGAAATGCAACGATCACCTTGAACACACAAGAGTACATATCCAAAGTGGAGAACATACTGAAGGACTCAGCATACAATAGAGCTAAGAACAATCTAATCAAGAAAGTTGAGAAAAATTTGGCGCCTGCTATTCGATTATCTAACATTCCTAAGGAACTACAAGAGCATCCCAACTTTATTGCCTTCCTAAAGTCCACAAGCCGAATGTACCTTTTCCAGTAATGACTGCATTTGAGTTAGCTACTCTCCAGAACGAAAGATACCAAATTAGAGATCTAGCAAGGAAAACAAAACACTATATCAAAAACGCTAGAAATTTTATTGACAAATGAAATCCAACCGGATCCAGATAATGCCAATTAAAGTAACTTGAAGAGCTTCTTCAAAACCTCATTGTAGAAGATAAGAATGAGAAGTTGGTAGACTTGACAAAAGTAAAGATGCACCTTCATCTTTAGGAATTAGTTTTATAAACAAACTAAAGGAGCAGCTGCTGGTTCACCCTTGTTCCCAGCTTTGGCAAATATGTACATAGAAGCCATCTAGAAGAAAGCCTTAGAGACATCAACTCTAAAGCCAAACTATTCGTTCAGATATACGTTTATTATCTGGTCCTATGTATACCAATATAGAAACATTCCTAAATTACGTCAATGGATTACAGCCGGACATTAACTTCAGAATGGAGATGAAAGAATATGATACCCTGTCGCTTTTGGATGTCTATGTCAAGAGAAAACCCACGCGGACGGATATCTGAACGCTGAGTCTCGTCATCATCATCACCATCTATCCCAGAAACAACGCATATTAGTACATTGAGCACTTGCCATGTGCGAGCTGGATTACTTAGATGAGGAACCACATCACTAACTAAATGTAAAGTTGTTCCTCGAACTTCTTCGAAGACTTCTTTCATTTTCGAATATGGATTTGAAATTATTTATTACTAATTGTTTGGTTTCACCAACTTCACACAAAAATGGAATCAATAAACACATAAAAAAACTTTTCCAAAGTTTCACATTATTTGACAGCTTATTGACGTAGGTACTTATTTTTCCCTTGTTTTTTTTGGTTATAATAGAGCTTAGTATTGCATTCGTATTAGCAGCATAAACGACAGACACCCAAGAAAAATTTAAACGCTCGAGCTGCGCTTTATTTGCCTAATACTCTTGAATAATAAATATTGTCACACCGCACCGGTTGCTTGTGATGAACACTAGTCAGTACGATTGGACAGTTTTTTGACCTTGAACGAGGCCTAGATAACTAGATTGTAGCTTTGGTATGCCTGAAGAACAATATGTAAATAGTTCCAGGAAAAATCTGTGTTATAGTGTCATTTGGCCAAACACATTGTTATGTCAACCAAATTTCTGATTCATAATAGATGAGCCCATACTAGGAGTTGGCATTTCAAAGGAAAGCATTACATATTAAATATTTTAGGTGGTACATAGGGTGTCCCTTAATTCAACTGTCCAACTTCTACAGGGTGTTCCTTGATTAAAATGAACACTAAAAGTTCGTTTGAACTATAGTCTGTTTAGAAATGAAAGATAGTAAAGTAAATGCTTATTATGTATGTAAATTGTAAATAAATGTAGTACTGGTGCTTATATTCAATATTTTTATATTATGTATTTTCGGTATAGGGGAGGTGTACCTTTAAAAAAACTTTGTGTGACCGGGTTGTACTAAATTGTAGCAGGTAGCTAAAATTTAATCCCCGACAATCCGTCTTTGTCTATGCCGCTTCAATTTCTCGGTCTATTTCTCTTATAAGTAAACAATATAAAAACAGCATTTCAAAACATGAGGCTACTTTAAGCATCATAACCGGGTTAAGAGGGTTTTTAGTAATTCAAATAAAATTATTCAATATTATTATCAAAATATTTATTTAAATTTAATGAATGGACTTTTATTCCACACAAAAATATATGTATTTTGAAAATTCAAATTATGGTGAGTAAATGTAGTGTTGTATAAATGTACAATAAAGAAAATAAAAAAGCAGGTATATTAAAATTCATCCTCTGAATATTCTGATGAATTATCTTCGTCTCCTAGATTGATAACGATAGGTTCCACAGTAACGTCAATTAAATTATCGAGTTCCCACTTTTCCACGATGTCGTCAACACTGTTGGTAGGATTTTGGTGTTTCAATGCATTAAATACATTTAATATAATAATCTTCTCATTCTGAGACAGCGCACATCTTTTCACGCGTTTAGCAGGTACGTAATCTGATAAGCTCGACATTTTACCCAAACAATATTATATCCATTGGCACAATAATCACTAAACACAAGTCGAATTTTACTCTACTGCACTAGCACGTCTTCGTATATTCAGCTCTAAGACTGGATTGATCTGTCACAATACACTGGCTCCTGCTCTATGATGTATCCAGTAAAATATACTAATGTACACCCATTACCTGTTAGCATTAGTGTTACCCGATAATTACCTGGAACGAAATATTACCACGCCCATGGCCGGTTCTTATCTCGGGGTTTTATTACTCTCTTTCATTTCCAAACAGACTATAGGAGTAAATCAACACAGTCACAACTTTCCTTGATGTATTAATCTTGAAAGTAACTGTAGCATGGTGGAATCAGAATTGACATCTAGTACCTTCACAGAATCGACTTTTAAGTTTAACTAAATTTCAATAATCAGTTAAACTAATAAAAAAACTTTATTTTATAACGATTACCTGCCACTTATACGCTGCTCCAGAAATAGTAATCGATAAAAGTTATTAGAATTTTCTAAGATATTTACCTTTTTGTTCAAATTTTGACAGGCCAAAGAATCTCTGTAGCTTTTTTCGTGGACATTTAAATTTTGGTATAGTGTGAGATTCTAAATCTTTCTCTTGTCTTCTGTAATTAATATAATTTCGAAATAATATGTCAAATATTCAACCTTATTTTGTGTAATACTATAGGTTATGTGTTCTGGTTACATTTTGAATTTTTGACTCATTCAGAATGCGAAGTGTTAAATTTATTTATTATTTGAATTCTGTAAACTAAATGCACATGTTTGCTTTTATTGTTTCAGTTATGTTCTAGTGAAACTGAAATTAGCTTCAGTAATAAACATTTGCCTATTTCATACAGCCATTGCCTACTTAAACGGAAAATTATGCACAATAACGTAAAGGAAAGCTCATTAATTTCCTACTGTAATGTTATTTTTATACTCTTGAATGTTTAAGCGTAGTAAACAGTTCTCGGAAAGGTTGATCAGTCATAGATATTTATTGATATGCAGTTAACGGGGACATTGTTTGCTTGAGGAATCATTTATCGTCATAATTTTGTATTATTAGAATCGTTATCCGATGTACGTTGGGTAGAAAATTTACCAGCCGTCTAAAATTTATACCTACAATAACTAAAGGTTCCAGATGTGGAAAATTATAATGAAGAACTGAAGGAGTTATGGATTACAGTTTTTTATTCACGATTCCCTGCTCGGGTCTAGATCTAATTTATAGTGTCATTTGTCTTATACGGGTTTTATTTCCATTTTTATAAATGTACTGGAAATCCCCAAATTAAAATAAACGATGAGATTTACGAATTTTTTTTGTTGAAACACCTTTGTTTGAGCGTCTTAAAATAAATTAGTAGAAAGATTCGTTTTAGAGAAACTAACAGAAATGATCTAAATATTTTCAATTTTCATCATGTCTATCTGAATTAGTTATATTACTATCAATAATAAAATTAATTGAATAATCTACAGGGTGTCCTTGAAAAGGATGGACAACGCTTGATCATAAGTTCCTTGTATGAAAATTAGACCATCTAGCCTAACTTACTTATATACAAAAGTGCACGCCTACTGAGATATAGCCTTCTAAATATGGAACAGATAACCTAGTTTTTTTTTCAAATAATTTGGAATCTGTGTTTCTTCGAAACTTCAAATTTGGTACACATTTTTTTATATACCTAAAGGAAATGTAAATATAGAATTTGGTGAGGATACACATACATGAACTTTTAGAAAATGTTTTGCCTCTTACAGAATTTTGATATCATTACACATTAAATGTTATAAAATCATTTTAAATAATTAGATCAGTCTAGTACGAGGTGCCATATAACAAAGAAAGGAAATGTGAAGGAAATTGTTGTGCTAGTGTTCGAACATATGCTGAAAGATTTCCTAATCGAAGATTTATAAATCACAAAACATTTGCTAATGTGGAGAGACGCCTTCGGGAAACAGGACGTTTTTTACCTGTACGGCTAGAACTATTCAGCTGAAGAACAAATTTTGGAAAAGGTCGAAGAAATATGGCAAGAAAGTACAGAGGTTGTCTTTGAAAAAGTATTAAAAGACCAGTTATTACATCCATTCTACCTTCAATCAACTTTTACTTACCAATAGATCCTCTTATATTATTAATTAGTCCAACAAAATTACACTTGAAGAAAAAAAATGTTACCTAAACTTTTATAAGTGGAAATGGTAAACGGATTTATAATAAACCTAAAAAAAATAAATGCGTGAGCAGGGGCGGCAGAGGATTGATTTCGGGGGTAGAAAAGTATCCAATACAAAAGTTGTACATCATGCAAAAATCTACAACTCTTGTTATAGGTCACTTTTTAACATAACCTCAAAATTTAAGAGAAAAATGCGAAAAATAGTTTTTTCTTATTTTTCGTTTTTTATTTCTCATTTCCGTAAAAATAATTTAATTTTAACGAAACTTGGTAAAACGATTTTGCTAAATTTTGTATTTTCGGATGTCGCGTCAACTGTAGACTTTGTAGTTAATATTTTGTATTGCTGAAATCTCAAATCATTCAGAGATAATTTATCACTTGTGCATTTGTAATTCGACTTGGATATTTATAGCAGTACTGTATAAAAATAAAGTTTTGGGTCAAACAATGAGACACAGTTTATTTTTCCGTAGAATTGAATGGTGTAATCAGTTTTTGAATGTTTTTTAATTTAAACAATTACTGAAACTTTTTTACTTTTTTTGCTGTTTTGAGCATGTTTTTGAACTGTGATTACAGATTTTTTTATTACACCAAAAAGTATATATCAAATATCAAAAATGATAACCGGTAGAACTCTGTACGATGATTTTTCTAAGTAGAATTTTTCTTTTAAAAAAAGTGTTTCAGGCCGTAAAAAATGAATATTTCAGAAACTTCTTGATTTTTTCATCTAGAAAAAATTGTGGTTATTTAAGACACAGAAAGGTATACTTTCACCAAGTTTCGTCAGAATTAAATTATTTTTGCGGAAATAAGAAATAAAAAACGAAAAATCAGAAAAAACCTGTTTTTCTTCGCATTTTTCTCGAAAATTTTGAGGTTATGTTAAAAAGTGACCTTTGTGATTTTTGCATGATCTATAACTTCTGTATTGGATACTTTTTTGTTTGACATCAACTTTCGCCAGAAATCTCAATAATACAATTTTTCATAACTTTTCAACCCCTGATATCAACCCTCCGCCGCCCTTGTTCACGCATTTATTTTTTTTTGTTTATTATAAACCCCTTTACCATTTCCATTTATAAATGCAGGTGCAGGTAACAATTTTCTTTTTTTCCCTCTAAATTAGTTATTTCGATCGATCTGTGATCCTTATTTAAAATACTAGTGTTGATTTTTTATTTTATTGATTGATAATACTAACAATAAGACTAAAAATGTGTAGTTAATTTTGTTTTTTTTTAATGTGAAGTTTTTTCATTATTATTCCCTGCTTTGAGGCTACAGTTATAAATTAATTTTTAGTACTTAATCGGAATTTTTGCCTCTTGCCTGTATATGTATTCTCACCAAATTCTTTATTTACATTGCCTCTATATGAAAAAATATATGTACCAAATTCGAAGTTTCAAATTATTTGAAAAAAACTAGGTTATCTATTCTATATTCAGAAAGTTATCTCAGTAGGCGTGCACTTTTGTATATAGGTAAGTTAGACTATATAGTCTTATTTTCATCCAAGGAACCTGTGGTCAAGCGTTGTCCATCCTTTTCGGGGGCACTCTGTAGATTATTCAATTAATTTAATTATTGATACTAATATAACAAATTCAGTTACAGATGTTGTCCAATATTTAATGACATTGTTCGCCAAATCTGCATCCCTCTGGTTTTACTCATTTGATGAGGACCATTGAAATAGACAAAAACCGATGTGAACAGCAACTATGGAGCAGGATTCAAAATGCAGCTAATTTAGTTTCTTTCATAGGACTGAGTTTGACAGTTTCAACAATGTAAAGGTTTACAAATTGGTTATTTATCATAAAATTAATTCAAATCGACAATTAATGCAGTCGAGATTGTATTCTGATTAAATAACCTGGTCTAAAATCGATCAATGTAAGTCAAATATTTGAATCAATGTGATATTTTTCTAATTTTCAAAACGTTTGTTTTTCAATTTCAATTATTTTCAATTAAAAAATCTACGGTTTAGGACTGTTAGTATATTCAGGTCTTCTGGATTAAAATAATTCAAAGAATTTTTCTCATAGAGATGGTCGTATTGGGTCCCGTGTAAAAGAATATTTTTAATCAAGCTTTCAATCACAAAAGTACGGGATGCTGCCATTAAATTATTTAATAAAATTCTATATCAAGTACCAGTATGCAGCACATGTCTATATATGCGTTGGAAAAATCCCAAATTGCACATCAATATTTTTAGTTTAAAACCAAACACACTTTTCTCATTACGGGAATGTATATACACACCTACCTAATATAAACTTAAGTGACTTAAATCTTAAACCGCGGTGTCGAAACTACGTGGAAGATATAACCGCCAGATACATGTGAAAAAGCTTTTCGCGATCTCGACATACAGACGCAAATATCGTAGGTATATTTAACTTATCTGCTCTTGTTTATTTGCCTAAAATTCATTGTTATTTCCTAATAATCTAATGATTTTGTAAAATATGTAAATGCGAAATAAACTGTAAACAATTATCTGTTTTATTACAGAAGATGAGATATTTTTTTTAATCCAAAAACGGATTTAGCATACAAAGAAAATACCTCCATGATTTTTAAAAAAATGTGAAATTGCTGTTAAATAACAATCCAATAACAGTTTAAGATACAGAACATACTACTAATACCTGGTGTGTACACAAGCTCTGTGATAACTTTGACAGATCGTAGCTGGGTTAATTTAATTTTTTCTTATATGAACATAGGTCCGATTAGTTTTTGTTTAGAAGTTACAAGTATTTTAAAATATATACTTTACCTATCTGCTCTGACTATGAGAGCAGATAGGTAAAGTAACTTCCTAGAGAAATAAGCGATTTCGAGTTATAAATGCATATTTTATGATCAAATAAATAGAAATATTTGATAAACATTACATTTCATCAATTATTATGAATGAATATTTATAGTAATTGTACAGTTGTTACATTTAGTAACATTTATAAAATCTGGATAATTATTTCCCTCACGTTTACTGATTGTCACATTTTTCTCAAAATGATATGACCGCTCCATTTCAGTCACCGGAGGCTCAATATTATCTGACTGTTCTATAAAAACAGCATGATGCGACGTACTACTAGAACCTGGAATTGAAGTGTCATTGTAAAGAACCCTAGAGACTATTTCATTTTTGTTACACAACATAACTTTCTGCAATTGATTGCTGATTTCCACCCACCATGTTTTGTTGATTGCTAATACATCAACTCCTGTATTAGCCAGTAACGTTGCCGATGTTCTTCGGAATGAATCGCCTGTATATGTTTCAGGATGTTTTAGTTTCAAAATGTGTGCAATCTTATTAGGAATCCTAGAAAGGGTATTCTTGCCGACTGGTTGGTTGTAACAGTTTTAATTTCCAATCTAATCTTGATATATTTCTTGAGAATTTCTAGGTAAGACACAGAACCCAAACAAGAAGTAAGTAACTGTAAACGTACGTGACATACCATTTTTAGAATTCGGAATTGTAACTATAATAATGTCCTCGAAATTTTTGAAATTAACGTTGTCCGAAGTAAGTTTGCATCATTCATCAGAACGGCATGCTACAACAATGCCTAAGACCGTCACTACCTTCATTAGCAAATATGTGTTATCGGATGCCTGAACGAGAATATCATTGACTTGTTCTCTTGTTTGACTTTTTAGGTGTATAGCCGTCATTCTTACGTTTCAAAAATGCCCAGCTTGGGGTATTTTGATATATCCACGTTCTCCATGAAAATAGTTGACTTAATCATTGAGTATTCACCCCACAAACTTGCCGGTGACTTTAAAGTTCTTGACTTTTTCATGAAATATGCTAGCAGTAACATTTCAGTTACACCAGTATTTTTGATCTCGTACCATTCTTTGAAATTTCTATATGCTTGTCCGTAGCGCACTTTCGACTTCTCGTGCAATAAAAATTCGTAGGCAGCATTTGCTGCACTTTCTATAGGAAAATCACTCATTTAGAAATAATAATTAAAAATCAGCAAAATTGCAACTTTTATGTAGCTTTGTTTATAAACACCCTAGAAACGACAAAATCCAAACAACCAAGGCGACTTTGCAAGATTTCGAATAATATCAAAATTAATTGATTAAGAAATGTTAAAAAATAAAACCTAATCTTTATTTCATGAACCATAAAGGACTATGGGAGCAGATAAAATGTTATACACCACGCCGTAGTTAAGTATAATTTACCAGTCTCGGACTCTATTGCCAGCCCTCGCTCCGCTCGGGCGCGAAATGTTTGGAAGAAATATAATTGATGACGTCATTAGTCGTTTCTGTCAAATCGCAAAGATAATACTTTCGATTGAAAATGGAGCTTACCTCATCCCATTTAACACCACGTCTCCCAAATTTTATTTAAATTTTTTGTATCCTCATTCCTCACAGTAGGCCCATACTATTGATTTTGAGACACTCTGTACAGTTGACCTTAGCAACCTCCGGAGTTGAAACTACCCTACTCACAATACCGAAACCTTTTTAGCTGTCAAACTTCAGAAGCGTTCGTAGTAGGTACTGATTATGATTACGGTTATAAAACTGTCAATTAAAGTTGGATATTGGAAAATAAAACCGTTGTAACCAGAATTTATTATTATTTTATTTATTAATTTAATAAAATTGTTCTATTTTAACAGTGAATAAAGTCGTTATGATATAAATTTTTTAAAATGTGTCTCTTGTAAACTATTAATTCCATTTCAGAAAATATCACGCCGTTGTATATGGAATTTAAAGGTTTTTTCTTTTGATGTTCTACTCGACTCTGCTTCCAATTTAAAGTTTTTAAAGTGGCGGTTATCTCACCTAGAGGGATGATGGTAGAGACTTCGAAGTTCTACAAAAAAACTGTGCCAGATCTAAACAAATTTGAAGCGTTCGAGCGTAGTTCATTCCAATAAAAATGGGGTGGAAGCTCTTCGTTGGACCACCCTGTATGAAGTTTTTTTCATAAAATCTTAACAGCGGCCTCTTAAACTTCCCTGCATAATTTTCAAACGATTTTATCAAATCAAAACAGCAACTGGTTGGTTTTCTTGTGATATGTAAAAGTAAATGGCAATTTTCATAAATCTGTTGTGTTTTTCCGAAGTTTCCGAAGTACGTCTGTACGGATGAAGGACATAAAGCGTCGAGTCTCGTCACGTGAAAAATAAAACCACGACTAAACGGAGAAATCTCCGCCTGAAAGGCATTTTGGAGATTTAGCGAACATGTGTTACCGGCGAGGAAGACCGCAGCCGCCGCCGCCGCGTCCTCGTACGGACGGGAGCGGGACACGTGCTGAGTTCCGTGGAACCGGCGTCGATAAAATGTTGCAGAACACACTCGTGAATGTGGCAACAATATTTATAGAATGATACACTTTCTGGTACTGTTTATTTTTACATCGGCATTCCGTTCCTCGGTTTTTTCGCCGGCCGAGGAAATCCGAGATCTGTCAAGGATGGACGTTCGCGGTGAATCAGAAGCGGACGTCACATCGGGATCGGTATCTATAAACAGATGCAGAATTAATTGTGCTGACAAAAGAATTGAGTTCCTACACGTTTTGGAAATGTATAGAACTGTTAAAACGATAAAAAAATATATTACCTGACACAAAAGTACAACGAAATTATTCGTTACGGGGTATTTTTCATGTGCATTCCGTCAGGTATATTAATTGTATGACAGTTCTTTTTATCACTATTCATCGTCGTTATTTCTGTGTTCTATTATTGTTAGTTAGTAGATGAGGAAAAGAAATTGTTCTGTACGGGAGCGGACAGGAAAACTGCAAAAAATCTTATTTCATCAATAACTTGAAAAGTATTAGGAATTTGACAAATATGCAAAGAACCAAAGTTGTACAGCATAAAATTCTGTATAAAAAAGGTATAGAGAAAATTGAATTATGTGCCATAATTTTAATTTTTTATTCAGAAAATTTGGGATGAAGGTAAAATAATATAGAGACAAGAGATTCGTAGGAAATTTGAGGATTTTTTTACAGTGGGATTTTTTTTAATGTAATCACCCCAAATTCCGCATTGCTCCACTGCACTGCTAGGCAATTTCTCAACCACTTGTCAACAGCTGAGATTTATTGTCCAGTCGCCGAGTTCGGCTGTCTGTGTACGCCGTTTGCCCGCCTGCGCATTCTTCAACTGGGCGTATACATTTCTACCACCCCCCACGTTTAGTTCGACCAGACTTGTATATGGGTATGGCTAAATAAATATGGGAACAAGTTTTTCAAATATTTCAATGCCGAGTTGTTGCGTTAGCGACCGAACCTGGTACATACTACCAACTTCTTGGTTCTTCAATTGAGATCGGAAAGACTATACCTTCGATGATCCCACACAGTTTTCGTACGGAAGGAATGATTTTTTCCTGTAAAGTAGCACATAGAATGAAAGTTTGAAGCTACTCATTTCGAATAAACTTTATTTTATGCATCCGGAAATATCATGGTTGTTACCGTAAAGCACTGGTTTATTTAGAAAAATATGCCTCCGATACCCTGTATCTCCGCCACTGGAGCATGTAAATTTTAGGAAAAACCTTCAAATTTTGGACAATGTTTATATAAATACATGTGCCCAATTTCAAATTATTTCACTTACTAGTTTTTAAATTATTTAAAAAAATTAAAAAGTATTTTTTGAGGTTTAACACCCTGTATCTTTTTAACGAAGCATCCTAGATAAAAACTTTATAGGAATACTCCCCTTAAAATTCAATAAAGAATACGAGGTTTTTGGCCACCATTTGTGAATCACCTTATAAACTTGTATACAGAAAAAAGCGATTATTTTGAATCAAGGACACATTTATTTGGTATACATGTAAACGGTGTGTAAACATATCATAACCTTGAATTAATAAACTCGTTCTTCTGACAAAATTTATTTATTTAAGTGAAATAATAATATAACAAAAAATATATTTTCTTATTTTGAAGTATAATTAGAAATGAATTCGATAATGGGATTTATTATGTAGGGATATTTTTCAGGTAAAAGTAAGCAAAAAAGTTAATAAGGGTTTTCATTTCAAGAACGAATAGCTTCACAAAAATTTGGTAAGGTCATGCCTACATGTAGAACATACAAAACCCTTCCTAGTAGTTTTTCAATTCATTTGCAGTACCGTAGATATGGGGAGTCAGCTACTTTTATGAGGTGTATCTTTTACACCTATGACTATATTTAAATCCTTATGCATACTCGGTGAAAACGACACAATTACGAAAAAAATTACTCTTAGTAATGAACAATAATAACAGCAGTAATAATAGTAACGACATCGAACAACTGTAATATAACAAAGGTAACAGTAGTAATGAACTTTTTATTTGTTTTGAAACAAGGAACGGTTTATGAAAACAATTTTAATTAATAGGTTAACTCGTAGAAAATCTAAGTTTGAACGAGGTTACTACACAAAAATAATAAATAAATTTAAATTAAACATAAAACATGTAAACATAGTCTAACATTGTTATGGCAGGAATGAATAAAGAAAATAACAATACTTTTAAAGTTATGTGTAGCAAATGAAATTAGAAATAATAAATTAAATATCTACAAAAAAGTCTATTTAATTCGTCTCCTAAAACAAATTCTGATTTCAATCACTGTTATGCAATTTACTCCAAAATTTAAAAATTACAAAAATTTTGAAGAATGTTTTGTTTTTCATAAATGTCCCTTTAACTAACTATGCGTAATAGTTATTTGTTTAACTAGGTAATAAAGCACAAGCGGCTGATATTTACTAGACGAGGCGCAGCCGAGTCTATTAAAGCAGCCAAGGCATTTAATCTACTTTATTGTCAAGGTAAACACATAATTTTTTCGCTGATCAATTTTAATTTTATCATAACAGAAAACAAAGCTATTTATTTTATATTATTAAATTGTATGATACTGCTTTCATAAATAATAATTATTTCATCATTCATTAGTTATCGCCTATTTAAATCCATAACAATAACTATTCTTTCCAATAATTTTTAAAACCTGCTTTAAAAAATTTGATTTGATTGAATATTCACAAAATTATTCTAATTGTTTATAAGTACAAAAATTCGACCAATGTTTAAACAAGCGCCAGAGCTTTCCTAATTGACGGATTAGAATTTTTTTAAAAGCGATTGAAAGCTTGAGGGCTCTTCTATATGAGATTAAATATTCAAGTATCTAAAGGCTTTGATTTTTGCTGTGCAAAATTTTGAAAATTTGCAAATTTTTTTTCAAAATCTGGCAAAATTATTATGCAAAATCTATAGAACCGATTTTGATGAAATTTGGTGTGATGATTCTACATAACATGAAGTTTTCTTGAGCCCAGTATGAAGGTCCTATACCCAATTTAAAGACCCCAAAAAAATTCCCTAAAAAGTAATCTTTTTTAACCCCATTTTTGGCGATTTTTTCGATTTTTACAATAATAATCATGATTGATTCGATTTGTAACTAGTCATATTTTGTAAAAAAATTAATTACAAACATTTTTCTCTTCCATTTTCGCCTAAAATCAACTCTTGAAAAGATACATAATTAAATAAGAAAAATATGACTTTTCGAATGCCACCAAAAATTTTCATTTTTAGTGATATTTGAAAGCCAAAAAGCCAAAAATCTCCGTGGATATACGATTAATCCAAACCAAAACAGATACCGCCTAGTCTATGTTTTTTTTTGTGATTTACCGTCAAAATACTGGATATGCATTCCAAATATATCCCCTTTGGCCAAAACAATTACAACCTACTGTATAATAAGAATGCACACCCCACTTTGACCCGAAGTATTATTTTTAATACTACCATAGATGTATGGTGATTTGAATAATTGATTCTGTGAAACAATGTGACATATTGTTTTGTCTGAAAATAATTCCCCTGTATTGTTTGTTTAACATAATGCTTTCTGGCTGGTGAAACTATAGCATCGGATTGTACCCGCTGTTGTCTACTTACTTCGGATTTGTTAACGATCAGGGGCGAAAACTTTAACGTAAACAGTTTCCTTAGGATCGTTTGTCTGCAGTAATCTTTTTATAGAAAATGGAAAGAAAATAGAACGGCTTGACGTTTGTTCTATATTTTTAAAATTGCATTAAGCATAGCGGTGCGCGAAGTTAACAAACAATCTTCCTGGAATTAATAAAGCCTCGTAATTGTGTTATTCAGCGATTTTACAAGAATAACCTTCTTTGTGTTGGAAAATAATTGTGACGGCGACAGGGGTTGTTTGGATATTTGAATGCAGACTTATATGTGTGCAGTACAAAGCGGCAGTTTGTTACAATCGTGTTTCACCTTGCTTTTGTTTTTAACCGCTCGAATTTCCACAGAGCAACGGTTTTCGTTAAAGTTTGGTGTTTTACGAATTTATGGAAAATATTATTAAAGAAAACATGTATTTATTTATGCCAAATCTGTTGAAGAAGAAAAGTACAGTGTATACGGGGTGTTAGTGATAAGTTTTGCCTTTAATGGCGTTTTCTACCGATGAAAATAATCAACTTTTGCCCTATAAAAATTTTTAATAGGACTCTTCCCTACGGAGATACAGGGTGTTAAAAGTTTTAAATATTTACATATTTGATTTTTCCTGTACCTTCACTGGCAAAAAATAAATTAAAAATATTTAGTGATAAAATTTGTGGGATAACATTTTTTTAGTAGGGACTATTTTTTCATGGATAACTTATTCCAAAATACACTCAATTTCCCAATTATCTAAAGACCAGTAAATCTTGCATTGTACATTGATTGTATGATTGTACATTTTAAAAACATTTAAAATTATTTAAAAAAACCAGTAGCGTACGATTTTCTTTCAAAAAGGTCCCCTACCCCCCAATAACTACGACACTGGAGTGTATTTTGGAATAAGTTATCCATGAAAAAATAGTCCCTACTAAAAAAATTTCATCCCCTAAATTTGGTCACTCAATTTTTTATGCCAGTGAAGTTACAGGAAAAATAATATAAATATTTGAAACTTTTAACACCCTGTATCTCCGTAGGGAAGCATCCTATCAACAATTTTTATAGGGCAACACTTGATTATTTTCATCGATAGAATACGCCATTAAAATTTGGCAAAACTTATACTAAACATTTTTTTAACATTCGACTATGTCGTTGAAAAATTCTTTGAATTTAAAATATACTAAGGAACATATTCTTAAAAATGTGTAGCAATATTTGTTTGTAGAAAATTTTGAGGTGGTCAAAAATGTCCTCTTTTCTTGCATAGGAAATTTTAGTGTCAATAAATAATTAAAATATTTAACATGTGTATTTCTTGTATCATTAAATTAAAATTTTACATTAAATAACATTTATTTAACAAAAACGCAAAAGTTTTGCACCAGTCTAATGGCATGTAGATTTCAACGAAAGTATTATATTTAATATTTTAGACTGTAAAGTTAATTTTACTAAATATCTTGGCCAAGAAATTGAGGAAAATAAAAATGATTTTAACTTATTGGTAAATTTTGAGTTTTTTAATAGCACCAATTGCAGTTACTACTATAACTGAGCACTTAAAAAGTGAAAAAACAAATGAAATTAACATGCTTTAGATTAAAGATACTCTAGGAAAGCGCATATTTGCAAACTAACTAAAGCTCCTCAAAATTTCGGAAGAAGTAAAATAAAATTTTCATGTGCAATCAGTCAATTTTAACTTCAGTTAATTTTTGTTATGTAAATATTAAATAAAATAAAAAAAACAAAGTAATTTATCTTTAGTAAGTTATTTGTTTTGCACAGCTGTTGAAAACATGGGTAAAATTTGTCGTGTTCAAACTATTAAGTCTTAATAGTAAATATTTTTTTGAATCGGTAAAACATGAATTAGTATCAGTTTGTTTTAAAAAATTCATTAAAACACTATTTACAGGGTGTCCCGAAATGTATGCAACAAAATTTGGTCATAGATTCTTAAGACAAATTTAGGGGACCCGTATTTTTTCTTTTTGCCAACTGGCCCCCTCTTTCGGGGGCCAGTTGGCAAAAAGTTGGGATACCAAATCACTAAATTTGGTACAGAGGGGTTTTATAACATGTGGAATCTCACAGTGCTACGCTTTTGGCGAGAAACCCCCTTAAGACACTTTCGTGGGCCCCCTGGTCTTTGGAACTAGAAAAATTTGGTAGCAAATTTGATTTTTTTAAAATTATTAGTTAGCTAGAAGGCCATTGAATTTAGAAACTTTTTTGTCTCTTGATATATATTTGTTTCGTAAAACGCAATGTTTTTGAGGAAAATGGCGTATCACGATATGCATTCGATCACATTTTTGCATTTTTCTCGAAAACATTGCGTTTTACGAAAAAAATATAAAGAGACAAACAGTTTCTAAATTTAATGGCTTTCTAGTGGACAGATAATTTTTAAGAAATTTAAATTGGCTCCAAAGTCAAGGGGGCCCACGAAAAATTGTCTTAAGGGGGTTCTCCGCCAAAAAACGTAGCACCATCAGATTTCACATGTATCAAATTTAGTGATTCTCGTACAACAGGGTTCTGAGATATAAAAAAAAAAGATTATTCTTAGGGGAAGACTTCAGGGGGCTGTAACTCCGAAAGAGGGGGCCACTTGGCATTCTTGGCAAAAATAAAAAATACGGGTCCCCTAAATTTGTCTTAAGAATCTGTGACCAAATTTTGTTGCATGAATTTCGAGACACCCTGTATAATAATCAGGAAGTTTGAGATTTTAATGCATATGTTTGAGAAATTGTAATGCAAGAACAGTTGGATACTTTTTTTTTATATTTTGTAGTTGGTCAATTACCAGTAGTATTCTGATTTATTTTATAGCATGCAGAAATATTTGCGGCATGCATCATTAATTCTTATGCTATTAATATAATTTATTACAGTGAATGTACTTCGGAATATACAAAATCTTTTGTACAGGGTGTCCCACTATTTCGTTCATAACTTTGATGGGGGATAGAACATGAAAAATAACAGAATTCGTTCCTGTAACATTTTTCTGTAAAACACTAGGACATTCAACTTTTAATGAACAATTTTCTTTTCTTTATTAGGTAATTATTATTGAAATAAATATATATTTTTTTTTAAATTTGGTAAAAAATAATCATTTTAGGGACACATTTTGAGCAAAAAACATTTTTCCGCTAAAACCATTGGCGTAATTCTGAGATTGTTTGCGTTATCCCTCTAAACCTCTGCACCAATGCAATGGTGAAGAATATTTTTTTCGGTACATATAAGTATTAAAGCTTTTATATATTTTTCTGGAAAATGAAGGGCGCGATATATAACGGGGGTTTCTTGTATTTTGTATTTGTCTGCTTTTTTTCAGTGTCAAATTTTCATAAAAATAACTCCTAAGGCGAAAGGGTTTATTTTATTGGTTTTTTAATTTTTTTTACACGTGGCACTATACCGAAAAAATACAGAAAAAAAGGGAAAACTATGCCACAAATAAATGACTTCAGACAATATCTCTCTTTCAGATATCTTTACTTTTTGTAATCAGGGTCATTTTATGGAATTACGTATCTTGGTTCATAGGAATATTACAAGCTTATTATTTTAACAACAGTATTGGTAAAAGCCGAGTTAAATAAGTTTGAAAATTTTTTTAATATGTTTAGAGAATATATTATTTTAATTATTATCTAAACTATTTTTTATATACCTTATAGATAATTTGTAGATAATAAAGAAGATACAAATTTATGTATAAAAGTTGAACGCGTTGTATCAAGGAAAGTAGCATTTTATAGAAATATGTTGTAGAAGTATTATTTTTTTATGCTTTATCCTTTATCAAAACTATGAACCAAAAAAGGGCGACGCCCTGTGTATTTATTTACATTATTATTTAAAAATCAAGTTACGTGTTGGGCATATGTTTTGTCACAGACTTGACACAACTTTAAAAAAATTCTAGTCACTATGGACCCTATTTAAAGATTTAATGCATTGAAATCATCGGCACATTTTTTACTAGAAAAGTATTCCAAGAAAAAACTGAAATCATGTCTATTTTCTATTTTTTCTTACAAATCAATATTAAAATCATACAGGAAAAGTATATAAAATAATTAATTATAATCGTTTGTCCCTGTAAACGACGTTTTGCGACGGCGACGTCGACCACGAAGATCATCTGGCTCAGGAGGCATGCGTGAGGGCAGCGTACCGGTTACGCACATGCGACTTACCTCTAAAGTCATTCACTAACTACTCTGCTCTATCCCTGAAAAGGAATGCGCGCGCGCTACTCACAGCTAACTCCGTACAGCTCCAGCTGTTGCTGGTGGAAGCGTGTCGGGAGAGAAACTGACGACGATGGGGCCCATGGAAGTAGAACCGAGCCGCAAGGTGCGTGGGAGTAGGGGACCTCGGCCTGAAAAGTGGAAATGGTTTTCAGGTTTTCAGGCTCGCTGGCGTCCTGGAGACTGTTAGGATGCATAATTTGTTTCCTTGTTATTAAAACATAATCTTTTCTTATTTGATTTCAGCTTTATTCTTTATTTTTTGTTTGTCCTTTGTTTATAGTTTCGGTATAAAACTGGAGTAAGAAAAAGGTACTTAATTAAAGAAAGGTTAAAGAAAGGTCCCATTATTTTCACCTACTAATTTGTAACACTCTGTATAAGAAAAGTAATTTTTATATAGAGACTATATTACGTTGGAAAGATACTTAAAATTTCAGTGGCGTAAAAACATACATTGCGTTCCATTTGGTATCTCTTATAACAACTGAAATCTGGGAATCAAATAGATATCGATCAAATTCGAGAAATTCTTTGTATATCGAAAAAATCAATCGAGTTAACCAGAAAATTTCTTCTCAAAGGAAGACATATGTGTTTTGTACCAAACATCTGTACGTTTAAGATTCCAGAGATAAAATATTCGTTTAGATAATCTTTAATGACTAAGTTTGTTTCCACAATCTAAAAATCGCCCAGTATTTAAAAAAATATTCTTCCACTGTATTGTTTTTATATAGCGATTTTTCATTTCCGTCAGGTTAATTTAGGGTACTGAGCGGTTTATCACATACATTTTTCATTTCTCTGCGTCCAAACAAAAAGAAAAACATTGGATTTATTCGGGATTTGGTGTATTAATAATGGAAATTGTTTGGAGGTCCTCTGAAATTGAATTCAGTTTTAGTGTAAGCATTGTTTGTTTGACTTTAATTAACCTTATTTGCTTTTTTTTTGTTTTTAGTAATCGATAGAGAAATAAGCTCTCTTCCACACAACTGTTGATTTATTACTGATTAATCATACGATTGTTCTATGAGATTTGTTTCTACGTGCTTACCTATTATGGAAAAAATTGAGAAAGGAAGTAGATTTCAATACAGGATGTTAGGAGTTTGACTGTCTTAATTTTAACAGACGATATAATACATTAAAATAAACAAAAAACTTGGTCTTAAACTCAATCATTTCCGAGAAAAAAAAATTATCAAAATCTCTAACTTGATGTACAAAAGTCCGATTAATTATGGAATATTGATATAACTGCGTGCATAGAATACCATAAAATACAATGTTTATCACTTTTTTGAACTTCTTTATGCTTAATTCTAAAAAATAATTTGCGTTGTAATAATTCGATAAAATTCATATCGAGCAATTTGACAACAGTGCGACGGTTTATTAACAAGAAGTATTAAAGTGTTCAGCAATCACCAATATGTAATTCAGTTGGTATCTGGATTCGACCGTGTCGGAGTGTTTTTTGCGTACCACTATTTTCTTTTCTTGAGGTGTTTTCCAGCGAGTGCGCGAAAATTGAATTCGAGGGTGTCGTGCGTGCATCGAAAATGGTGGTGGACATGTTGAGCGTGTGTTGTAGTTTGTTTTGTACTTGTGCGTTTAAAAATTACTGAATTTTGCTTTTTGGTAAGTACTTAAATTATTTTTAATACGTATTATTATTTGGACGACGTGAATCTTTGGGTACTTTAATTACATATGTTTCAAATATATAATTTGATTAAAAGTTAACTTCCTGTTTTAAGAGATTCATAATTACTAAAATTCGAGCTAAAATTTAAGCACAACACTATCCTCATACTATAAAATCGATACAATTCATTTTATTTATTTAAAAACTGGAAAATAATTGTCTTGAAATGTTTACTAAATGTTTCACAATAATAGTTGTTTACATTTTTTCCGTAGGACAAGTCTGCCGCGTGCACACGTGGTATGCACCAGCTGTGTAGAGTTAGGTTAAGCGCTGTTGTCACGTTGTGATGAAACTCCCCAATATTATTACTCGCTGTATTTTGAAAACTGTTAATCTTACGCTCCTCTCATGCTGTTATGTCAGTCATACATCTTACACCCTGTATATTAGGTTCGTACTTTGAACTTTCTGAAATAAGTATCTAATATCCTGATGTATAACAATGATTTTCAATTATATTTTTTAACTTTAGGGAGATAACAAGCAAATTAAATTCATTACATATACAAGATGTTACAAGACTGTATCAGAAATGAAGGCTCTTCTTAGTCCAAATTCAAGAACAATTTCTTATAAAAACATTTGACCTCGAAACCTTATATAAAAACTGGGGATTTATGCAGATGTTAATGTGATGACTTGAATTCTAAACCAATGAATTGTGAGTAAATGTTACCATACTATTTTTTATATAAAAGTTTCTATTGTGCAGAAATTAGATAATTTTACATTATTATGAAAGATCCTGAATAATGGTTTAAGATATCAATAAATACCAGTTATAAAAAGAAGTATAAAATTTTAAATTACCAAAAATAATGTATGTTACAAAACCGAGAGTCAATTACTTTGATATAGAGTTACAATTTGATATATATTTTTATATTTCGTTAAGAGAAAGTAGAAATATTTGTTATAATAGCACAAATTAATGTTGGTTTTTGTATAAATTTAAAAAATAAATTGCAACTATTGTAATAATGAAACATTTTTACAGATATCTACATCAGAAATTTGTTTTTTATTTAACTACCTACTCATGGAGTTAAAAGTGAACACTTCCTTTATACCGAATGTACAAAATGTTTTATATTCAAGATTTTAATATTGTTTTTACACTACTAATATTTATTTATCTATTTTTTATGGGCCTATTTTTGAAAAATTATATTGACGATTTTTTTTATGGGAAATGTAATTTTCCATGCTTCAAAATGTCCTTGTATCAGTGTTTTCAATAAGATTTATTTATTATTAAATCTGTGCATAAAATATAGCGATTCCTGATATGTTTTATTTCAATAACTAATAACTAATATCTAAACAATAAATATATTTTCTCCCAATATAGGAAAGATAAAGTAATTTGCTCCCTTGTCCGATTTACAATTTTTCTTGAAAAATAAATGTTTATTAGCCCAAAAAATGTCGTAGTTCTTTCGTAGTTCATGGTTCATTCCAAGGAAAATAGTGTGAAACTTTTAGATTTCGGAAGAAATAATACGTTTATTCAAAAATTGGCTCCTAAAAAATCATAATTGGGATAGAATTTGCAATTTTTTGAAATTGTAACTTCCAAATGTGAGTCATTTTACACTTCTATTTAATAAAAAATATGTAGTAAAACATATTTGACCTACAAAATATAAAAATCAATGGCATACATATTTATTTCAAAATTATGTAGACACACAATGTTACAAGTCTTTAAAGACTGGTTGAAGTCGAGTACATAGAATAGAGAATAACAAAGGGCTAAGTATAGAACCCTGTGGAACACCACATTTCATTGGAAGATATTTGATGTTATAGAATCGACACACTTGTGTTCGATTTATAAGTTAGTTCCGAATTAGAGATGAAGAGGGTCATTGAAACCATAATATAAAAGTTTGTTACTATACAGGGCGTTAATTAAGTACTTGTACAAACCTTAAAAGTTGAATCTTTGACTAATTTTAAGATATTTTTCGAGTTCTGCGTAGTTTAGTCAGAAATAATTATTTTTTAAATAATGTATGGCTCAGAAGAGTAACTTTTTTTTAACATTTTCACATAGTAGGTAGGCACCTTTCATGGTGACAGTTTCGTTGTAATGATACTAATAATTGTAATTTTCGCGTGCTATCATTTAAATTCTTACGTTTCTTAGTTGTGATCTTTGTGTGCTTGACTTTGCACTTCATTTGATTTTATTACAACCATGAACCATCATGCTTTTACTAACCGTGAATATGGCGATATGTATTTTATTTATGGTTTCTGTAATGGAAATAATCTGGTGGCTCAAAAAGAGTATTCTTTCCTGATAGAAGGCAACTTACTGCAAAATTGTTTGGAAAAATTCATGCAAGAACGATGGAATCAGGAGCCCTAACTCCAAGATATCGTGAATTTCGCCGTCCTAGGAGGCATAGGCATGATTTAGACGAAGTAATTTTAGTATTTTTTTAACGTAATCCTACTGCGAGTGTAAGAAAAGCATCTGCTTATGATGGTTCATGGTTGTAAAAAAATCGAATGAAATGCAATCTCAAGCATAAAGATTACAGCTAAGAAGATAAAGAATCGTAAGAATTTAAACGATAGCACGCGGAAGTGACAATTATTAGTATCATTACAACGAAACTGTCACCATGAAAGATGCCTACTATGTGAAAATGCTAAAAAAAGTTACTGTTCTGAGCCACACATTATTTAAAAAATTATTATTTCTGACTAAACTACGTAGAATTCGTAGGGACATTTTTTCTTCAAAAAAGTCTAATTCATTAAAAAATAATATTATTTGTTTCATAATTCAAAGGAATAAAAAAAATTCGAAAAATTTCTGTTAAGGGTAGTTAGAAAACTATCCTTATTCATAACCGATTTTGATAAAACTTATGATAGTTAAAGACCCTTGTGGTATGATTATTACCTATAATTTCCATTCCTTTGAAGGGCCATATCTCAGTAACGGTGCTCCGGAGGACCAATGTTTATAGCAACTTTTTTTACTATTTTTGGCTCTACTTTCACCTCCTTAAATTTTGTACCAACTTTTCGAAGCACCCTGTATATTCCTGCATGAAATACTTATACCTACATGTTTAAGATTCTCTCCGTATATGAAGGTTTCTCTTTGTTAAACGGTCAGAAGAAGCAACCCCCTTAGATTACTTCTCTGCCATCACTGAAATTGCGAGTTGTAGAAAACCTACTCATCATGTGGCATCGATTCTAAATCGTTCGTCACGGGTGTAAGGGGTGAAACGGCACGTGCGTTCCCTAATTATCCCTCGAAGTTTTTTCAGGGGCGCTTCCTTACCACCCATAGGTTGCCTTCGAATAAAAGGAGATCTAGTGAAACGTTTTAATTTAGTTGTTAATTTTGATTTTCCGCGAACAATGTATGCTCCGTTGATTATGTTTTGTTCCTTTTAGTATAAAATTAGATGCCTACCTTTATAGGAGGGTAGGTGGCCTCGGTGAACCGTGGCATTTCGACGTGATATCCAATAATAGGGTAGAATAACTACAAAATGGTAGTGGCGTCGGTCATTTATAACATCGTAGATAGGAAGTCATTAATATTCTAGCGTTGCTGGCGAAGTACAATGTGAAATAAATATAACCCTGTAGGTACATTGGAATAGACGCCACGAAGATTATTATGTAGTTACGATCGTATACATTTGTCTACGGTTTAACGACATTTGTAATATTTTCTTTACAGCGTAGAATAAATTACTCACGTTTTCAAATTGTAAAATATTAAGAGGTTCCTATTATTCTTGTGGCATTATAATTCTGGATGGCTATTCGCGTGTCTGACTATTTTCCTTCTCTCTCTTGTGTTTTGCTTTTGTACATCAATAATTTTTTTTAAATCACCTTCCGCATAGGGGTCAGCAACCTTCAATAAAAGGACATATTTCAAAAATGCGGGGGTTGTAGAATATTAGTGCAGTATACAAGTAGATTTATTAAGAATGGGCAATCTCTAAACTGAAGATACTCATATCAAAATATGATGATTGAGCTTAACATGCCATTATACATTGTGAAAAAATGGGTGTGAGTGAAAGCGATAAAGGTTCAGAGTGAAACTATTGAGTGAAATTATGGAGTAATGTACTCAATATAGGGCATTTTGATCACTTTACAAATTTGTGATTATATTTAAACTAAAACTGAGTACTTTCACTCATTGTCAAATGTAGGTAGGTACTCCTTAAATAAATCCATCACATAAAGTCGTATTTCGTGCACTTGTACCTAAATCAGGGTAAAGGTCCTCATTACTGTGTTGTCTGATTGTCTTTGTCTCTTTCCATCGTCCCATTAGGTTATTTCGTGATCGTGGCGTGGTGGATGGCAGTATGGCGTATGGTGTGCTTTGGAGTTGGACAAGTATCGGTTTATCTGGTAATTCTAGTGAAAATGCAGTGATTTAATTACAATAATTAAAGACAATATATTGTTTCGATTAATATTTAGTTAAATAAACGAATAGTTAAGTTATTATCTATAATAACGTATTTGTTCCGTACAATATAGGTTATGGTAATTTATTTATCCGATCAGTGAACCAATCGAGGCCTAAATTATTGTCTCTAAAACAAATCTGTGTTGAAACCACCACGACTGTTTAGTAGTTTATGACAATGATATTTAAATTAAAATTTCAAGAAAATATAAAAGTGGTGCAAAACCATTCCAAACGTTAATAATATGAAAGTATTTATTAAGTAAATTGTACTCATTAGTAGACCTAATTTCAAATTACATGGCTTTTACCCAAAAATTATACAAATTTAATAAATAAATGAAAGTTACTACAAAATACCGATCTTTATCTCTTAACTTCAAAGGTTAATATGCGTGTTATGATTATACCCATCGAAGATAATCCAGTCACAAACTGTTGAGAAATATTTACAACCGCTTCGTCTGCTTCGTCTTAAAAGTCACAATGGTGCTGCAAAAACTATCAACGTCGATGATGAAGAAGATGTTTTATTTCATATTTTGGAAAACCTAGATCTGAGTACTCGTCGGTTATGTGCGGCAACAGGGATAAGCCAATCATCTATCTGGACTCTTTTAAAGAAGGACAATCTCCGTTCATGTCCAAAACTTAGTACCTCAAGATTTACCAGCTCTTCAACTATTTGCTCAATTTTTACTAGATAAACAAACCAAAAATCAAGATTTTCTTAATAATATCCTTTTCATAGATGAGACAATGTTTACTAGACTAGGTGTCTTTTAATTGGAAAAACAATCATTTGTGAGAATCCGAAAATACGCATCCTCTAACTTTAAGGGAAATATATTTTCAATATCAATTCAAGGTAAACTTTGATGTGGTGTGATATCTGTTTTTTTTTATTGATTCTTTTGAATTCCTTCCTAATCTGAATGGACCTCTCTATTTGAACTTTCTTGCCCAAAATTTAAATACACCCCTAGAAGATGTACCACTAGCTATAGATGAGACATGTGGTTTATGCGACCACATTTGTCTCTGCCAGTGCACCATTATCTGAATAAACATTTTCCTCATCGGTAGATTGGCCGTGAAGGTGAATTTGTTTGGCTACCGAGAAGTCCAGATTTAAACCCTCTGGACTTCTGGTTACAAATGAAGGAAATGGTTTACAAAAAAAAAAATAATTCCATCTAGAAGTTGCGACAAAAAATTCAGGAAGCCGTGAATGCGTTTAAAAATAATCGACACATTTGAATGAGTATCCAAAGATCTTTAAGAAAAGATCTTTAAGTGTATTGAAGTGGAGAGCGGACATTTTGAGTATTTACTCTAAAGTTTTCTTTTGTTACTGTTACTGGTTGTTATCGTTATTTGTTGTCTTTGTTGTTGATACCCCGCACACTCGTAATTGAAGAGAATACAAATTTTATAAAAGCAAAATACATCGGATGTTTAAAATGCAAATAACTCAAAAATTGATAGTGTTAGATGAATTAAGCAGGACCTTTTCTGTGTTAAATTGAACTGCCTTTTAAATTTTCAACTCTAGCCAGAGATAATCAGACAAAAAAATGTGTTATAGTTTACTAGTATAGTCTTTCCGAAGTCAGTTGAACATGTAAAAAACGCCTGGTAATAAAATTTAATGAGTTTTAGAGGCGTCCCAAAAAAGTTTTCTGCTAAAGTTAAAAAATTATAATTATTTGTATATAATGTGCAGAAAATTTCTATTATATGTTCATTTGGCCAACAACATATTTTAATTATTTATGTCTTCAAACAGTTTTATTATATTGATGGTAAATTTCGTTTTCTTCCGTTTCCAAAGGTCTCCAAAATGCCATAGTGTAATAATATTATTTCTCCCTTTCGCAATTGTAATATCAATGATTAATAAAAGGTGCCTATAATAAATTAAAATTACCTGGATCACACCAAATTCCGCATTGCTGCACTGCACTGCTGTCGACTACTTGTTAACGTCTAAGATTTATTGCCCAGGGGTCCAATGCAACTGTATTTGCATTTCGTTTGTCCGCGCTCGCATTCTTCAACTGGGCGTATACATTTCTACCATCTCCACGTTTAGTTCGACCAGACCTATATATGGGTATGGCTAAATAAATGTGGGAACAAGTTTTTCAAATATTTCAATGCTGAGTTGCTGCGCCAGCGACCGAACCTGGTACATACTGTCTTGTTTCTTCAATTGAATCGGAAAGACTATAACAGGATGTAACTAACGCCCTCTACAGATAGCGGCAAATTCAGCATGAAATTCGTAATTCTCATACCAAAAAAAACATAAAATTACCAATTTAGAGTTGGTTATGCTAAAAATTTCAATATTACTGAGAAACTTTAAACACTCTGTATCTCGTAAACCTGCAACATTTGTATAATGTATGTTAAGCGTAATCATCATATTTTAGTGTATAGTATCTCCAGTTTAGACAGTGCCCATTCTTAATGAATCACCCTGTATAATATTACATCATTTTAATCGAAAAACGCAGTAATTGCTAAGTAATATAATATTTGACATTGCAAATCTGTGGCTAACTCGTAACGTTGCACATAAATTGAATTTCCTGTTCTCAGACATTAATCCAAATGACCATCAGTGGGGCTTGATCAGTACTAACATTTACAAGCATGTATCGATGCGAATTACAGCTCAGTTATGACATGATTGTTATATTTATAATTTCCAATTCTGCTTATTGGAAAAAATATTGAAATACGTTGGTATTTTATGGATATGAATGCGGATAATAACTGAAAAGTTATTTCAGTGTAATCAAAGGTCGACTTGATATTTGCAAGAACCTTACAGTTTCGCTTCTATGCCTAGATTAATTAGAGAATATAAGTCATCATAATTGAAATGAAAATTTTGGAGTAAACAGACACAAACCTCAAATGTGCGCTTGTTTGTGGAAAGTCAATAAATAGGTAATTAGATAGTCATATAGACAGACAACACCGCCACAAGCGCAAAAACTTCCGATTAGCCTATCGCATTACGTAACGCCCTGTAGGCAATTATCATACGCCGATAGAAAGGGGGCGGGAGGGGCGCGGAGACGGACTGTAAACAAAACATGTACACATTTTAGTTCCGTGACTCCGGAAATGAAATTAATATGCCGTATAGATAAAGCACACCGGCGACCGAAACGGAATACCAAAGTAATTGACTTAAAGCGGTTAATTGTCGGGGGCTAATTACCGTAATTGCTCTGTTTTGATCGCAAATGAATCCGCGCTGACTGCCGGAATAAGAATGCAATTCAGCAGACTGGGGAAGAGGTAAACAAAAGAGTTTAGGGGGAGCGCTCTAGTGGATTTTTTTTTCGTTTTTCGATGTAAAACAGCGAGAATGGCTAATAATTTTTCAGTTGCGTGCAGAGTCCATTAATATAATTGAAAGCTTTTATCGGACTATACAATTTAGTACCGCTACTAGACGGCATTGTGTTCTTTACAAAATCATTTATACTAGCTTTTCAAATTTCGCTTCGCTTTCGAATCGAATCTACGAAGCCCCTACAATCCAACCAAACTTAGGCGCTTATCGGAAAACGAAATTTTCAATTCAGTCTCAAAGATTTTGGGATGTACCGTCTACAGAGCTCCGAACCAGTTCCAACGACCAGAACCACAACAGATGACGTCGACGAAGGCGAATGCTGAGAAAAACCGCCCCAGTTTCGAATTTTAAGAAATAAAAGGTTTCCCAAATACATCAAAATTCGAAAGCGGATAACATTAAGATATACCACCACCCGAACTATAAGCCCAGATACCAGCAAGGGTCGATCTCACCCTAGAAGGCGGAAAATTCGGAGAGGCCAAAAGTGAGAACCCAAGGCGAATATCCATATAGGACCTTACAGAGCCACCAAGAGGTGCGATCGGACATCGACTCTGATATCTTGCAATCCATTGACCAGGTAACGTTCAAAATAAACAAATTTGGAAACCTTGTTGAACATTTTTACGAGGACTACGTTATCAGTTTAGAATCGTATCCGCTCAGGACTTTCCGAACCTGTGGCAAAGATTCTAAGGAATACAATCTTAAAGGACAAAACCAAGCCTTAAGTGGTCCAAAAAGAACAGTAGGTACATCATGGAGACCTAGGAAAGGCAACAGTGTTCAAGCCTAGCAAAGTCAAAAGACAGTGATAAGTAGATACAAGAGTAACCAAATTTGTGCCGGAAAAACTACTAAAAAGGCCCAGATGAAAATCTCAGTGTAACTATGCCATATATTTGTTCCCAGCAATAGAATCTGTGCTTTGTTATAGATATCTGAGAAATGTTGGTTATGGTAATTGAAATTTAAAACTTCGATGGTTACGATCTACGGTAAACAAGAAAGTCATCGCTGAAAATAATTATTCTGTACTAGTGAGAAAATTTTGTGAAACAGAAAATCCACTGGCGTAGAAAATTTTAATTTTCTGGAAAGTAACACGACAAATTTCTATGCCACTGAATTTTTAGAATTTTTAATGATCACATTGTTTTTAACATTGCATTTGCATTAGAAAATTCCAGTAAACAATTCCTAATTTTGTAAAATGAACTTACAAATTATTTTGAATTGATTCAGCTCTTTGAGAAGTTGGTTTGGCAAATTGAAGAGAATTTTTTATTTGAAATACAGTTAAGATTTAAATGAACGGGTCGAATTTCCAAAATACTAAAAATTTGGTGTCTCTGCCACTGATTATAAGATTGCGTGCAAATTCAGTAAACACTGTAAAATTTCACTCAAATTTCACTGTACCAATTTCTGTCCACACCCAATTGAGTGAAATTTTCACTCCATTAGTACGAGTACAACTGAGTGAAATATTGCATCAGAAATGAGGAGTTTTACTCAAATCCGAGTTACTGCTATCAATTGAGTGCAAAAATAAATCACTCATAAAATTAATTACGATATACGTGTTGAAATTAATTAGACGCCATACAGCGTGTTCTGCAAATGATGAACTTTCAAATTAGGAGAAATATTGTAAAAATAATGTCTCAAATCTACATTTTTTTTAGATAGTATATATTAACGCTTGAAGTTAAGAGATGAAATCGGTATTTTGTAATAACTTTTTGTAATTTATTAAATTTATATAATGCCCAATATTGAGTAAAAATGTACTCTATAATTTCACTCAATGGAGTGAAATTTTATTGCTTTCACTGACAACGATTTTTTTACAGTGAATGTTTACCTTTATTTAGTTAAATCACGAGCCCTAGTTTCAGTAACCTACATCAAATATCTTCAGATAAGTACATAATTTTTCCCAAAAACACACTTTATATCAGAGACGAACATTTTCAGACTTTTATGAAAATTTTGTTCCCTACATTGATAAACACTACGTGTGTGTGATTTTTTAATTTTATTTTCAACATCTTGTATATACTTTTAAAAAAAATCAATAAAAGACTTTCCGCCGTACCCTGTATAACTTTTCAATTTCTTGAATTAGCATAAAATTCTGTTTAAAACGACGAACATGTGGTGTGACGTTATGAATTTCCTGAGAAATTGGACATTTAATTTTATTATATTCAGCTGTTTACTAATAATGAGTCGCTAAAACGGACGCTATGAGTAAAACAATAATGGAACCCAATAAAATTGATAATTTCTTTCTTGATAATAAAACAAAATTTAATAACGGCTTTCTAAACACATTTTTTTAAATATTCTGGGTGGATATTGAGGAGGACGAGCATAAGTCCCAATTTGTAAACCATTGACTTTTCCATTAGGTACTTTTGATTTAGTTTTATTTAAAAGTGTATTTAGAATAACAATTGCTATATATTTCTTTATAAAATAAATAGTTTCAGATCCATTTGTTTATAGTCTTTCCAAAGTCAGTTGAACATGTATAAAAACGCCTAGCAATAAAATTTAATGGGCTTCATGGGCGTCCCTATAAAATTTTCTGCTAGAGTTAAAAAATTTTAATAATTTGTATATAATGTGTAGAAAATTTCTGTTACATGTTGTTCATTTGGTTAACAATTTTATTATATTGATGGTAAATTTCGGTTTGTTCGGTGTCAAAATGCCATGTTGTAATAATATTATTACTATTTCTCACTTTCGCAATTGTAATATGAATGATTAATAGAAGGTGCCTATAATAAATTAAAATTACCTGAATCACACCAAATTTCGCATTGCTGCACTGCACTGCTAGGCAATTTGTCAACAACTTGTCAACAACTGAGGTTTATTGCCCAGTCGCCCAGTGCAGCTGTGTTATACGCCGTTTGCCCGCCCGCGCATTCTTCAATTGGGCGTATATATTTCTACCACCTCTACATTTAGTTCGACCAGACCTGTATAACTAAATAAATATAGGAACAAGTTTCTCAAATATTTCAATGCCGAGTTGCTGCGTCAGCGACCGAACCTGGTACATATACCAACTTCTTGGTTCTTCAGTTGAGATCGGAAAGACTATACCTGGGCGTGATAAGGCTATTTTAAGGTACCTAATAAAAATAACTGAAAACGAACCTTTTTTTATTCGGGAAGTGTATATTGTTGCGGAGCTTGACCGATCAGACATTCACTCCAACTTTTGAGTGGTTCTGTTTTCCTGAGCAAGAGAAGAGTGTTCTACTATTCGTAAATATTCTGAATGCATTATTGTCGCGCGTTTGCGAGCGTCTTGTTGAATTTTGTTTAGATTGCTCTTTCGAACTTCAACAACCCCGCCCCTGCCCTTCTAAAAAATAAAGACGTCACAGGTTTATGTTTATGTTTGGTTGCGATCTGAAAATGAAAGCTTTTCAATTTTGACGTATATTTGGCGCCCAACGTGAGGGCGCCGAATATGTCTTTGCCAGTACAATTGTAGGAACTATTCTGAATGTACCTTTTCCGGCGCTTAGTAGGTACTGTTTCCCAAGATGGGCGAAGTGCTTTACTATCATCCTATCAGATTCTGAGGAAGGGTATAACGTAATAATTATGGCTTCAGAGATCGTCACTTCATTCATTCCCTTAAAATGTAAAACACACAAGATATCTTCTAAAATGTTGCAACTGAGAACAGCAGCAACACTCTGGGAACGTCGAAATTGGCTCACTGCGTACATGCCTCATGAAATCCGATCTTTAAAGAAACGGAATGTGTGATTAACAGCCGCTTTACTTCGTGATGTAATGCGAAAATTATGACATAAACACGTAAACGAATTTACATCGAATAATACGCGGCTGGTTGCATTCCAACATACCTATAAGTGCTTTTTTAGTCAGGCGGCAGTCGCAGCAACCCTCGGTTGATCGATTCGCTCCCGATGAAGACAACAGTCGCCGGCGCGCGACGCGCATGCCCCGCGTTTGAAACCAGTGTGTCAAAACTAAAACCGACAAATCAAGAATCCGCCGGACTTTCACTTTTGCAATACATGATAGTTTCTCAGAGATAAAAACAACCTTGTCCATTCCAGTATCGCCTTAGCCGCGGAACGATAGCGTTTTGTTTCCTCTCTCGCCGCCTTCACAGCACACCCGACGACATCGGGTTTTCCTTGGCCCGCTCTCCGGATTTTCCCGCCGTGTTCCCGGAATTTTCAGCGCGAATGCAGCTCTAAAGGGTCAGTTTGTTACGTGCCGCCCAAGTAGTACGTTCTGTCGGGCAAGATGACTAGTGTGGACGATATTTTGGACTACAAGAAGAAGAGCCATGAAGATTACTACGCGATCCTTGGCTGCGACGAAAACTCGTCTGTAAGTTTTCATTGATCCATTCATTTTTATGATTGTTTGGATGGGAATGGGGATTGTTTTATTTGAAAATTGTCCGTAATTGAATGTCCTTCGTTATATTAGTTATCGAGACCAGCGTGCGAGTAAGCCGTCGTAAAATATTATTAAACGAACTTTAGTATTTGTTTTGGTGGAATTGACCCATAAAAACAGAAACAAAACATCTGCAATTTGCGAGAATGTGAGGCAATTCTTGGTACGCGTTAATTATTATTATTATTATTCCACATATAGAGAATATACAGGAAGTTTAATGCGGTTACATATCACAAAGTATACAATCAAAAATATTAGTTGGAATTTAATTTTTATATGGATGCATTTGTGGTACATGAGCAACTACGAAATATACAAGATGCTTTCATTTTGACTATTTCGTTCAGCTATCATTATGTTGTTTATAGTTGATTTTATTTAAAGTTTATTTTTAATTTCATATTCTTTTTCTTTTAATGAAACTACACAGAATATAACTGAAGTTATAGCCAAATTTGAATAACGATTATTTGTCAATATACGAAATATTCATTTTTGAGATGGATAGTGTTATAGTTTACAGAAAAAAATTACGTTGAAGTCAAATACGAAAAAAAAACAATTTTTTTCACGGCGTCGCACACTAGGGCCAGGAACCTCGGAAACGGTAAGAGATACGAAGTAGCTTAAATGGGGGCAATGTTGCATAATCAAGGGACCAACATTATGCCTCTAAATAATCAAGGCAAACATGATTAGTTTTCGAAATATTTGAAAAAAAAACTGAAATTTTGGAAATCCGTTTTTGTTTCATTTCATTATTGTTTGAGGTGATAGGTATTGAAAAAAGAAGAACACTTTCTCATGACAACTTTTTGCCCTCTTTCGAGTGGCATAATCAATTTTTAAATGTAAGGTTTCGTCTCTCCAGGACCATCATCAACTTCATTTTTTTAAATACGATCCTGGAAATGTTATTACATTTTTTGCAAACCTTCATTACCTCCAATAATGTACTGTCTCAGCCCGAAGCAGATTTAGTGTACGATAATTCAATAAACATGGAAATCTATATAAAAAAATATAGAGATTTTGGAACGAATACATTGAAGATGAATTTTTCGAGACAAAACGTCTGAATCTGGCTCGGGTTGAGGCAGTATAGTATTGGGGGTCACGAAGACTTGCAAAAATGTAATAAAATTTCCAAGGTCGTATTTAAAAAAATGAAGTTGATGATGGACCTAAAGAGACGAAACGTTACATATAAAAATTGATTATGCTATTCGATAGAAGGCAAAAAGTTGCCATGAGAAGGTGTTCTTTTTTTCAATATCATCAAACAAGGCTGAAATGAAACAAAAACAGATTTCCAAAATTTCGATTTTTTTTTAAATATTTCGAAAACTAATCATGTTGGCCTTGATCTTTTAGAGGCATTATGTTAATCCTCTGATTATGCAACTTTGTCCACATTGAAGCCACTTTATATTTCTTACCATTTCCGAGATTCCTGTAGTGAGAAGCTAATTTGTAACAACCTGTAGACCCTATAAAAATTGCTCAAAATGGAATTTTTTTTTAATCGTTAGGGATTTCCTAAGATATCCCTCACGAGATTTTTTTGAGAAAAATTACTCTAGATTTATAAAAATTGATTAACATTTTAACTTTTTGTTCAAGGTATTGCTTATTTTCTTAAGCAACAGTGAAATGAAATATAAACAATAAAAAATCAAAATAAAGTAATAAAACATGTTCACTTGGCGTTTTGAAACAAATTTAAATTGCCATAGTCTAACCCAACTTAACCTAACATAATCTAAAAACCTGTTATAAAGTATTATTGTTTTAACATTCAATAATGCTTGTTGAAAGGTAAATAAAAGTAAATTATTAATAGTCAAAAAGTACGTGAATTTTATTTCAAGAACTACAAATCTAACATAACCTAACCTAAAGAAATGAAAAAGTATCTTAACCTCAAAAACAAGTAAAATACCAGCAATTAGTAAAAAAACCAAAAATAAAATTATTTGACGATTTACTTCCATGAAAAGATTAGTTCTAGATTTATAAGCGGAACATTAATAAAAAATAACATTTACAAATCTAATGAGTTATTAGCCTTTTTTTCTTAATGTATTCTAATTAGGTATTTCAATATCAGGCATTAAAAAACAGAGGTTTGTTGCGAATAATTCATTGGCATGTAAACATTACACACAAAGCATTAAAAAACTTAAGTTAATAAATTTAGAGTATTTTTTCTCAAAAAAAGGTCGTGATAGATCGATTCCTTAGGAAATCCCTAAAGAAAAGATTTTTAAAAAATCAATTTTGGACAATTTTCATAGACTCTAGGCGTTTTTGGGGTTACTAACTACAAAAGTTCCCAGTGTGCGTCGCCTATTTGAAGGGATGGTGACTTTTTTCTCTATAGAGATTAAAATATTGTTGTCTCTAATTAATTCAGAATTTAGTTTTAAATTTGAAAGAGCCTAATATAGTTTTAAAGAACTATATACTTTAATTATGAAATATAATTGCTTGACATGACTTTAAATCAAGTCAAATACTTGAAAATAAAGTCAAGACGTATGCTTAGAATGTGAACTCAACTATTAAAATTTGAGTTGTACGAGTTGTGACGAAGTACTAAATGTTTTACAAATATGTGCACTTGTTTACGTCGCTAGGATACACCATGGCAAAATGTTATACAACGCTTATAGGTATTTATCGCTAAAAATTATATTAGTTATTTACATTCGTTAAATAGAAATTACAGTTTAAATAAGCATATTATCTACCAGTAAAATACAGTATTATCTACAGTTATTCCTTTTTGCAATTTGAAATTAATAGGTTGTTTTTGTAAAATTTTTTTTCTTTAAATTTAATGAAAATACAGAAAAGTAAGTTGAACGCATAAACGGTGTGAGTTGCATCACAAATCTAGGTAATTCAATGTGAGGACACCAAAAACCTGTTTCTAAATAATATATTACTTTTCTGACAGTATCAAGTTCCTCTTTCATCTATTCCCTTAGGGAGGAAATTCCTTAGAAAGATTCGGAAAAGGTTAGTTGAGGAGAAAATCTAGTTAGCTTTTTACTTTACCACATCTGAGGGTGGTTTAATGTACATATGTATATTTATTTCATTTTATTTATAAAAATAATACAATTGTTTTTATTATAAAGAGAACGTATGTTGTAACTCAGAATGATGTAATGAATGTTTATTAACTCGGTGAATATTAAATAAATTAAAACAATCGTGCAATGTTACGAAATTTTTATATGTTTGAAAATCCTGAACAAACAATTTCTTGCGGAACAATTATTGACGGAACTTGATGAATTAATTAAATAAAAATCAAATCAAAACAGGCGACAAATCTAAAAACGCAATAATTGATTTATAGCCAGTAGGCTTTATTCCGACCATAGCCGTACGTCTTTTTACGTTTATGGAAAATATATAGAAAAATAATTTGAGTATAGGTTTCACTAAATGCCTCTGAAAAAATGTGTCCTTTACGCCTTAGAACTAGAACTAAATTGGAAATAAGAAAAGAATCCATTATTGGAAGTGGATTATAAGTCGAACCTTATTATCATCCTCAGTAAATAAATCCTTGGAGATATGATCAAATTTGTGATATACTTAAGTCAACTTAAATCGTCAATAATTTTATGCGAAACTGACAATGTGATAAATGGTTTTCAAGAATTTGCTAAATTTTGTCTTGTAAATATAGTTTCAATGATTCTATAGCGTGTTTCAGAAAACAACCATACAGCAAGCACATATTCATGGAGACTACACAAGGAGCCCGAACTCCATGTAAACAAAAATCTTACAAAAATAAGAGGGCGCTAGTGTTCCATATGTATCGTTAAATTATTTTCGAAACTTTTTATTTACCGTTATAAAAACAAATTGTAATAATTATTAACTTGACTTCTAGTTTTTAGGTTAGTATACCTCCCCGATATATCTACTAAACTTATTATAAAATAAAATTGGTTATTTGCTTACTTCACTCGTATTTATTATGCTACATTCACTTGGGTCACATGGAATACTAGCGCCACCCCAACTTCTGCCATTTCTTGGAAAAATTTTGTCAATTTTTCCGTATGAGTTCGTGCTCCTTGTCTAGTCTCCCTGCACATATTCTTCAAGTAAAAACAATTGGATTTAAGTTAATTTACCATTGTACAAACTTGCTTCGTTCAAAATACAGGATGTTTGAATAATTCCAAATATTTTGCATTTTCACCACCAAGAACGGTGGTGACAATATTTTTAATAGTACCTAAGACGATGTTTCGCATTGTAGTAGCCATGTCCTGTCCAAATTTGGTTGGATTTAGTTGATGCAAGCCTGTCAGTTTCGAAAATTCCATACCAAATCTGAATCAGATTCGGTCTATAATCATTTATTTGTGGCATTTGTAGTTACTTTTTTTTAATTGGATATTTCTGGAGTATTATTTACGTGAATGATTAAATGTCTTAAGTTTAGTCAATCACAACGCGCTTGGGACATTATAAAGCTAAGGTTTGGTCTAATTTTGCATAACTTTAGTAGGTTTTAGCCTAGAAGGATAACAGATCATTATGAAATAGAACGTTAGGCCCAAAAAAGTAAAGAAATCGTTAAAAAGTCTGTTGGGTTGGTTTAAATAAGGAATGCAGAATACTGAGATTTTGGTTTTGTTTAATTACCGATTTGTTTTTAGGTGGAACAGATCACGGCAGAGTACAAGGTGCGCGCCCTTCAGTATCACCCTGACAAGAATGAGGGGAACAAGGAGGCGGAACAGAAATTTCAGCTGCTAAAAGTAAGTACAAAAATTAAATTTTTGGATTCTTCAGAAAATTATATATATATTAATATAGGGTGTTGCATTTAAAATAACAAAGTTGGTATTGACCAGTGTTACATGGCACCCTGTATATAATGTTTTTGCTGAAACAAAATCCGCAACTAAAAATACCAATCAACGACGTGTTCGAGCGTTTTTTCGAACACGATCCCATTTATTTATTATTGAATTTATTCCATTTGACTGATACACACTGTATATACTATAGTGGAATTGATATTGATACTACACGGTGTGTGAATCTTTCATTCAATAATATTCAAAGTTTATCAGGTAGTTGTTACACCCTGTATATCACTAATTTATCGTCCTTAAGTAAAGTAGATATTTTCCACTCTCTTTGACGTATTTTTAATTTGTCTCTTTGCGCTCTCTACAATGTAAGGAAAAACTTGAACTGTTCCAAAGTATATTTTGTTTGATCCCTTACAAACCTTGGCATTCCCTTTGATTCAACAAAAAGTTAATTACATCGTTCCACGACTTTTGATGTACCCCGTACGTAACTTTTCGTGAAAGAAAGTGCAAATTACCCCTCAATCAATTTCCGATAAGTTAATAGACCCGTTCAGGAATATTTGATGAGTTTGAAACCCACCCGGTTAATTTATCCCCGATTTTCTTGATCACGTTTAATCCAAACAACCGCCTGTAATTGGAGGAACTAAGCCCGAAATAATTTTATGATCTTCCGAAATGTAAATTGTAAGGTCTCAACCTTCCACCAGTCTTCGCGAATATCGCGAACGCACATTTTTATTGATCCTCGTGCATGAAAGTCGGGTCAGACCCTCATTTGGGGAGTTGGAGAACTTTTCCAAGAAATTACCGTCGATTTAATTCCGTTTCCCCTGCTCTACTCCCACGATTTAGTTACAGTTGAAATTTTGTTCCGGAGTTGTATAACTAGAGTACGTAGTTGTGATGTATGGGTTCCCTTTGGGCTTATAAGGTGTGTTTCGATGCTTTTTTATTTAATCGATAGGCAATTCTTTAATGTTTCACTCTACGGTCCAGATGGCAGCGCCAACATCGGACAATAATAGCGCGTAGTCTATTAAGTGCAAATTCAATCCACTGGATTTAATGGGTTTCCGAATATTTACTCGTATTGATCTCTCTCTAAAACCATAGGAATAATAAGGACAAAGCTAGTAATCTGAGCACCCAGTGAGAATTTTCGAAAATCACAATATGAAACATAATTTAGCAAAATATAAACAAAAAAATGTTAGTGAGATATGATTTTTATTAGAACATAATATGGATTACAAGGAATATTGAATATTGTCTCTATAATTTTTGTATATTTTAATCTAATTCAAATTGTAGTTTTGTTAAGACTTAGTTTTTTTTATCATTTAAGGACGGGATTTTGTACAAAAAATATCGCCCAGCGTGAGTCACGAAACGGGACCCCGGCAGGTGCTGTTCTAGCGGCCAACGCTTCAAGTCTAATAATTCCGTTGCACCGGATATTCGTCCGATTTTTCAGGAACGGCTCCAATTTGTGTACATACAATCTTATAAGGAAAGAGAGTAAATATTTTATTAATCAGTAATAGATTATCGAGGACAATAATATTTTTTTATTGAGTAGGCAATAATTTTTAGTTAATAAGCTTAAACAATCTTATAATTACTATTCCTTCATTATAAAAACAGAAATACGGTTTTTAAAATTACATGTAGTTTCTTCTTCAAAAGTGACCTTAAAACACGTATAACATGGAATAGTCAACAGTCTAATGTTTATATTTTCACATTAACAATCCGATAATGTAAATTAACTGCTATTTTCAGTAAAAAAAATATATACCTAACCTGAAATATTTTTTTACTTTGACGAGTCGTTTTAACTTAAAAACACTGCTTAATTACTAAAATATATAGAATCTTGCTACTAATTGCGTTTGGAGAATAATATGTATAGGCATAAAATATATATATAATATTACTGTATGTATTTAGTCCATTGAAATGAAGGCTGAACCTCCATTTTTTCCTCTGTCGATCAAACCTGGGCGCAAATATGTTTTCGACCCTCAGGAATCCGAATCCGCAAAAATTTTTGACCTAGGTGATCAGGCAAGGGGTCAAAAGGTCAAAAAACCCGTAAAAAATAAGGTTTTTCGCAAATATCTCGTAAACTACGGCAAGTAGCAAAAAAATAATTGCACCATCGTGTTCCCAGGGAAATTTTACATCGATTTTATGCTATTGCTTATTAAAATTAAATAAATTTATGTCATGTTTTGGACAATTACCAAGCAATATAATGCGATTTCAAATATAATTAGCCTGCAGTTATAGTGGATCTGAATTCAATTGCCAGATACACTATTTTTTTTGCTACTTACTTTAATTTTTAAATGGAAAACCAAAAATAATACTAATGAAGAACAGAAAAAAAACTTTTTTAGAACGAAATACTTATTGCAAAAATGAAATATAGTGCTCTGAAAAATCGACTTGTAAAGCTTATTCTACAAATACTAAAAAAGTCAAAATTTGTATAAACAATTGTTCCCAGAATGACAACTTTTTATTTCTAAATTTTGAAGACTTTTGAAGAATTGAATAATGAATAAAATAAGCCTAGTAGTCCGGGCGAATTAGGTTTTTTTTCAAAAATCGGGCCTAAATCTAATCTAAATAAATTTTAGTGTCATCTAGACACTTGAAGGAACACAGGAAAATTTGGAAAATAATTTTTAACTTGACTTTTGTTAAAGTTATTCAATTGTTAATGAACTAATTTTTCGTGGACTTAATCTTTCATAAAATTTGTTGTAAAAGTTTAAATAATGTATCTAAAAATTTTTTTCTTTCTCGAAGGTCTTTTTATATACATAATAAACAAGATTCCGTTGTAAAAGTTTATAACAGTTTTATCATTTGTTTATAATGATTTTTAAAGTTAACAAAAAATGAAAAATCCGGGAAATGTTATAAATTTTTTTTTTACCAAATGTTTGATTTTACTTGTTTTTCTATTAATATATTGCGTTTATTAACTTAGCTATAACAAATTTATAAACAAATGGACAAGTTTAATATTTTTGAAACATTTTTTTGCTATTTTATTGTCTTGGTAAAATAATGATTTTTAAAAACAAAAATTTTTCTTGAATAAATTTTTTAATTGTTTATAATCGTTTTTTTGATTTATTTGTCATTTAAATTATTTATTAAGAATTTTTTTTTAAATCATCATTTGCTATTATCAATATAATTACAAAAAAAAAATTATTCAAATTTTCATTGTTTATTTTATAACTCAAAAGTTCATTGTATTCCGTAAATATCTTCCAGGCTGCACAATTGGTTAAAATTTTGAGTTTCTGCTCTTACAAAAGTTAAGTGTTTAATTAAAAATAGACAAAATTGAAGAAAACAACAAGAAGAATATAAAATATTGACATTAGTTAGAAAAAAAGTACAGAAAATCCAGAAAATGTACCCTTAATCGTGTGATAATTTAAACAAATAAAAAAACATCGTAAACAAATGGAATAAAAAATATAAAAAAATTTTTATTGAGTAGTCCAGTAGTTACTCTATAAAATTGTCTTAAATAGTGGAATCCGTAACTTCAATAGTTTAAAAGTTTTAGTCATTTAAAGAATTAGATAATGCATTTTTTTATATACAAATGTTTATAAAAATATAACCATTGTAGATATGAAGCAGGTAAAAAAATTCATGTTATAGATCAATAAATTATCTAAAAGATCTACCTGAATGTCAAAGACCGTATCATCAATAATTTAGAAATTATAACAATTTATAAGTTTATCAAATAGGTGACCGTTTCAGCTTTGATGTGATAAAGTATTTAAAAATGCAATAAAAATTAGAAAAAAATGTTATTTACCACTTTGATGCACATAGCTGTATTTATAATTCGTTAAAGTTACGAAAAAAAAATAAAATGAAAATCAGAATTTGTTTATAACAAATTGTTTATAAAATAAACAATGAAAATTTGAATAAATTTTTTTTTTTAAATTATATTGATAATAGCAAATGATGATTTAAAAAAAAATGATTTCTTAATAAATAATTTAAATGACAAATAAATATAAAAATCGATTATAAACAATTAAAAAATTTATTTAAGAAAAATTTTTGTTTTTAAAAATCATTAATTTACCAAGACAATAAAATGGCAAAAAAATGTTTCAAAAATATTAAACTTGTCCATTTGTTTATAACAAATTTATAAACAAATAACGTTAAAATTTTTTTAGCTAAGTTAATAAACGCAATATATTAATAGAAAAACAAGTAAAATCAAACATTTGGTAAAAAAAAATTTTTATAACATTTCCCGGATTTTTCATTTTTTGTTAACTTTAAAAAATCATTATAAACAAATGAAAAAACTTTTATAAACTTTTACAACGGAATCTTGTTTATTATGTATATAAAAAGACCTCCCAGAAAGAAAAAAAATTTTAGATACATTATTTAAAGTTTTACAACAAGTTTTATGAAAGATTAGGACCACGAAAAATTAGTTCATTAACAATTGAATAACTTTAACATAAGTCAAGTTAAAAATTATTTTCCAACTGGGCTGTGTTCCTTCAAGTGTCTAGATGACACTATAATTTATTTAGATTTTTAAATTAATATTGAATACTATAAAAAAATTATTTTGTGTTGCACACTTTGCTTGGCGGCGACGCGACGACGCGGAAACCGCCGCCGCCGCGCGGAGCTATATTTTCAACGTCAAATTAAAATTATAAATAATGGAGCTACAATTCCTGACTTATTTTGCTGAAATTTTCTCCTCTTTCAGGATCTTTTTTGAAATTTCAGCTATCTTCAATATTTTTTTAGTTATAGTTAAAAAACGGAGACTCCCTTTTTTCTCTTCGTTTTTTGTTTATAACAATTGCTATTTTTAATTGCGGATAAATTAAAAAATACTTCTTTCTCTGAATTTAATTCCGAATCCAATGTACTAACAACCATATTTTTAGGATTACAATAACTATTTTTCGCAAAAAAAACTCACTTCTCGACTAGACTAGTGGTTTCCTTCTTATCGGTAAGTAGCTACTGATTTGTAGATTGAAACAGAAATCTACCTGAGCCAGACCAATTTTTAAGCTGTAAATTTATTTTGAAACTACCAAGGCTACAATATAAATAACGATTTTATGTGGGACACCCTGTACGTAAAATTTAATCTTTATTCTTAATAAAGAAAAATTAGTACATATTATTGGTTTTTTATGCGTTATATTTTCGTACTACTTAAGCTTTACAAAATCTTATTACTTAGGTACCTACCTACTTTTAAAATATTACCCATATTTATATATCAAAGATAATATCAGACCATTATGGGTCCCATATTCTGTAAATAGTGTTTTCCGCAAAGACAAATAATTTCAAACATTTAATAACTGAATAATCTAAAGCTTATCAAATAATAGGAATGTTATGTCATGCCACCTGAGTATTTTCAAAGACGCCGGCCGCAGTAAAACGAATAAACAGGTGCAAAAAACGATCAAACCATTAAGGTTTTAGGTACTGAAATCTACGAAAATACTATCTTTTTTATATATAATTCCACATGTAAATATTCTTATAACATTTACTTGCTTAGTCCTACATATAAAATTGTTTACTTTTTATAAGTACGTGAAAATAATTGTTAAAATGTGGGGTTAGGATAATAGCAAACGCATGTTTTGCAAACGCTTTTTTTTAGTTATTATTTTATTTGGGTAAATTTAAACGGTAACCATGAATAAACAAAACATCAAGGATTTTATTTTTGTGCTTACCCCTACTTTTGTTCTACACGTTTTACTTTTAAAGATTTCAGTACCTAAAAACGCCAGAAATTTCACTATTTCTCGGCCGGGAATATGGCCACCTTAATAAAGATATATACAGGCTGTTACAAATTCGCTTCTCACTACAAGGATCTCGGAAACGGTAAGAGGTACGAAGTAGCTTAAATGGGGGCAAAGTTGCGTAATCAGGGGACCAACATTATACCTCTAAAAAATCAAGGCTAACATTATTAGTTTTTGAAATATTTGAAAAAAAAAACGAAATTTTGGAAATCCGTTTTTGTTTAATTTCAGCCTTATTTGAGGTGATATTGAAAAAAGAGGAACACTTTCTCATGGCCTGACTGTTTGCCCTCTATCGAATGGCATAATCAATTTTTATATGTAACGTTTCGTCTCTCCAGGACCATCGTCAACTTCATTTTTTTAAATACGACCCTGTAAATGTTTTTACTTTTTTGCAAGCCTTCATGACCCCCAATACTGTACTGCCTCAGCCCGAACCACGACTGTTTAGTAGTTTATGACAATGATACATAAATTAAAATCTTCTAAAACGTTAATAATATGGAAGCATTTATTAAGTAAATTGTACACTTTAGTAGACCTAATTTCAAATAACCCAAAAATTATACAAATTTAATCAATTATAAAAAAGTTATTACAAAATACCGATTTTCATCTCTTAACTTCAAGGGTTAATATATGTATACTATAAAAAAATGTAGATTTGAGACATTATTTTTACAATATCTCCTAATTTCAAAGTTCATCATTTAATAATTAATTTCAACACTGCATATCCTAATTAATCATTTATGAGTGATTGATTTTGCACTCAATATTTATTTAATTAAAAACCAAGCCTAAGTAAAAAATGACTCAATAATAGTTAAATTTAAATCATCTTAGAGAAAAAGTCAAACTCTAAATTGGTTATATATACTTAGAATAGAGTCAAAAGTCACTCAATTGATAGCAGTTGTACTCATACTAATAGTGTGGACAGAAATTGATACATTATTGAGTAAAATTGAGTGAAATTTGGGTGATATTTTTTTACAGAGTAGGCATAAGGTAATGTTAACAAAAGTGCTTTTACTGTAGTACATAAAAAAATGTACCTGTATTTTATAGTTTTCCTTAACCTCTGGCTTCTACTAATTAAATTTTTATTTCCAGTCCTTCTCTACTTTGGAAAATTATGTTTGGTGTTGCCTTCTGTAAACATATCATTTTTCTAATGGGCATAGCAGTGACAAGCCGTTGAGAGACTGTTATTTTTAAAAGTACTATTACTCGCGCAGTTAGAAGGCAATCTTTCATAATATTTTAGCGTCGAACGCCAATACCTCATACTTCCATAGAGGCAATTAGGCGTGTATTTTTAAATTTCTATTATTGTGATACGAAAGCCATTTCCTTAGCCACTCGAACCTGTCCGTCACTAATCGCTGTTCCGTTGAGAGTTGGCTGCACTCGGTCGAGATTTACGTGGAATATTAATAAATCTAACGCCATAATTATAATAGAACATATGATAACCTAAAAAAATTAAAGTGGTGGAACTCTCATATATCCGTATATAGATCAGGAAAGGAAACATTTCGAAATTTATTAATTACTGGGCGTGATTTTATTGTTGGAAAGTCTTGGGAATGATAATACAGCACAAAAAAAAGTATCCGGATCTGGTATTCAGACCCATGTATTTCCATGTATTTTTTCCGATGCATCCGAATCTGCCTTCAGAGAAACGAAAAATAGAGGGACTAAACGAAAGCGTAACCCTTTGCATAGATCCTTTGAAGAAAGAAAAGTTATAAGGAGCGTTCAAATAAAAACGTGGTCGAAGTTGGCTCTGACACATTGGACGTAGGGAGTAGCTTATAGCGACCAACTTAACCTCATTTCTCAACGAGCTGTATAGCAGCTGTCAGTTTCAATAACGTTAATGACTATATAACTTTATTTTAAAGAATAATCGTGATAACAATAACAAACAATTAAAGGAGCTGCGGAAAGTGTCCCCCTCCTTGTTATAACAATAAATTAAAGCAGCTGCTGAAAGTGTCCCCCTCCTTGTTCCAAGCACTTTTCACACCTGTTCCTCAAAGAATTAAAGACATTTTCTAAGATGCTCGGGGTATTGTTAATTTCACGAATCTTGTCTATAAGTCGAGCCTGCAGATGGTTTAAATCAGGAATAGGCAGTTCAAAAATAGTGTTTTTAAGGTAAGGCCACAAAAAGAAATCACACGGCGTAATATCACATGACCTCGGTGGAAATTCATGTTCAGCATTGAGACTTATTAGTCGATTTTGGAAAACTTCCCTCAACATATTCATCGTCTCGCCTGCCGTATGTGCCCTTGCGCCATCTTGTTGAAAGTAAAAGTTTGTAATTTCGTTTTCTTCCAGCTGGTTAACAAAAGGAGCGATAATTTCTTCTCTATACCTTTGCGCAGTAAGAGTACCATTAAAAAAAATAGGTCCATAAATCCTCCTTCGATTGAGAGCACACCAAACTCCAATTTTTTGAGCGTGTAGAGGGCCCTCGACAAAAAAGTTATCTGGTTTTTCAGAAGACCACATTCTCATATTCTGTGAGTTTACGTAACCACTTAAATGAAACCAGGCTTCATCAGAAAAAAAGGTGATATTATGAAGTTCACCGTAGTTGTTTAAAAACCATTCACAAAATACAGCCCGTCGCGGAAAATCAACTTCATGAAGTTCTTGCTGACAAGTTAAACGATAGGAGAACAAACGCAAATCTTTTTTTAACACTGTGTGGCAGGTACCGACTGATACTCCCACCATTTGTGATAAAACACGTACAGAAGTTCTTGGCGCATTTTCCATTATTTGTTGGACATTTTCTTTTAATTCTTCAGTCCGCTTTTTAGGTCGGCCGCTTCCTTCTTTTCTTGTTACACTGCCCGTTTCACGAAAAACATTAACACAACGCTGAACTGCACTTTGAAAAATTTTGTACTCAACAACGCCGGGAAATTGATTTTGAAATTCTATGAAACATTCCTCAATAGAATACTTCCATATTCCATCAATCTTGCGTCCATTTCTAAAGTAGGACTCTATGATAAACACTTTTTGTTCTTGAGAAAACACCATTTTAAACGCTTTTTAAAACGAAAATATTCAAATTGATAGCGGCGATATAGCGCTTTGACAGATGACGTTTAAGTTCATTTGCTATACGCTACGCCCTACGTCCAAATTTTCATAACCAACTTGACTACGTTTTTATTTGAACGCTCGTTAGCAACAAAAATAAGAATGATTTGTAGATATCGTTTTCTTTTGTTTAGAAAGTAGAGTATTCTACAAGTTTTATTGCATTCTCAATCTTCTAGGCTGTTATCTCATCTCTCAGCACAAAAAGTAGATGGATAGATGGGTGGATGGGTGGGTTTTATAGGTGGTACAGGTGGATGAATAAATATGCCTATTCATGCATGAACGACTGGATAGAAAGATGTATGAATTCATAAATGGGTGGGTGGATAAAAAGATGGATCCAGAACTCTGCAACACGAATTGTCATGAAAATGGCGTTTTTAAGCATTTTCACCTATTTTCTGTTTTTGAATGAATTTGGACCAGCTTGTCTGACTCTATGATGATACATTGGAATTAAACGAGTGAAAAATAATACGTCTAGTGAGCTGGCTTGACTTTTTATAACTTTCGTCGATCGTAAATGACCTTTTTTGTGAATTTTGACCTGTTTTTTGAATTTTCCCGAAAACTCAGATCCGTTGGGCCAAATCTGAAGGCAGATTCGAATTCAGCGGAAAAAAAATACATGAAAATACACGGGTCTGAATACCAGATCCGATACTTTTTTTTGTGGGGCTGTGTAATACAAAAGGCATCTCATCAAATGGGTTATGAAAAAGTATAGTGTCATTGTTTTTCATTTTTCGTTCTATGCGTTATTGTAAAAAAACTATTAATCTTAGCAAAAAAGTTCAACAGACGATTTGATCTAGAGAAATTCATCTTTAAAATGAGACTTTATAAGTTAAAATTGCTTTATAAACAAAAAAGTTATTGCTAAATTAAACGGAAAAAGTGCTTTTTCTTTAATTGTTAATAACTTTTTAAATAATTAATACAATCTTACCAAACTTTCCCAAAATGCGAGTTTATATATCTTTCAGTGATGAGCAAAAGATGGGCTCGATCGGTCAAATAGTTTTTGCAAAATTCCATTTATTTATCCCATTTTTGCAAAAAGGCCCATTTTCAAATGACTATTCCGGGGTCAGAGTTATGATTAAATTATTCTTTTTGGGCTCATTTTCTTCGAAATAGACACATTTTTTTTTCAAATTTAGTTGTACGTATATAATTGTTACCAAATCGAAGGCACTTTTTTCCTTAATAAACAAATAAAATAACTCCGCGGTTTTGAAAGAAGTTATACAGGGTTTTAAAAAAAGAGTGTAAAATATTTAAGGAGGTAATAGTATGAACCAAAATAAGCAGAAAAGTCTCAATAAACATGGGTCCGCTAAGTAACGGTTGCGGAGATATGGAATGTTTTATGTTTTTTAGCCCCTTTTTTTAATTTGCAAAAACGTTGTGCGTGTTGTGCACTTTCTTACAATAGTTGGTTGATGTTTAGTGAAATAAACAGTACGTATTTGACAGTTGTTCTCAGTGCACAAGTTTTCTTTCGCTATGGTTGGTTACTCTAACGCATAATTAACAGACATGCATTTCATGTATGGTCGTGCTAATGGGAACGCCACCGAAGCGCGACGTCTTTATGTTGACGCTTATCCAAATCGTCAGATTCCTTCACAACGCATGTTTGGAAGAATTCACCAAAGATTGCGTGATACCGGTTCCTTGAGCAAACAGTGCCATTTATCCGGAAGACCAAGGTCGGTATCCAC